>NC_134826.1:0-88390 GCF_004210375.1 Tachypleus tridentatus | reverse complement strand
TATTCCTCATCCAACCTACAACTCTAGTAGTTACCTTGTATGGTATTCCTCATCAACCTACAGCTCTGGTGGTCACCTGTATGGTATTCCTCATCCAGCCTACAAGGTCTGGTGGTTTGCCTTGGGTATTCCTCGTCCAGCCTTCTCATCCAGAGCCTACAACTCTGGTAGTTGCCTGTATGGTATTCCTCATCCAGCCTACAGCTCTGGTAGTTACCTGTATGGTATTCCTCATCCAGCCTACAGCTCTGAGTAGTCACCTGTATGGTATTCCTCATCCAGCCTACAAGCTCTGGTAGTTGCCTGTGTGGTATTCCTCATCCAGCCTACAGCTCTGGTAGTTACCTGTATGGTATTCCTCATCCAACCTACAGCTCTGGTAGTAGTATTCCTCATCACCTGTATTACCTGTATTCCTCATCCAGCCTGCAGCCACCTGTGTTCATCCAGCTCTGGTAGTTACCTGTATGGTATTCCTCATCCAGCCTACAACTCTAGTAGTCACCTGTATAGTGTTCCTCATCCAGCCTACAGCTCTGGTAGTCACCTGTATAGTGTTCTCATCCAACCTACAGCTCTGGTGGTCACCTGTATGGTTGTTCCTCATCCAGCCTACAGCTCTGGTAGTTTGCCTGTATGGTATTCACTCATCCAGCCTACAGCTCTGGTGGTTACCTGGCCTTGGTATTCCTCATCCAGCCTACAACTCTGGTAGTTACCTGTATGGTATTCCTCATCCAGCCTACAGCTCTGGTGGTTACCTGTATGGTATTCCTCATCCAGCCTACAGCTCTGGTAGTTACCTGTATGGTATTCACTCATCCAGCCTACAGCTCTAGTGGTCACCTGGCCATGGTATTCCTCATCCAGCCTGCAGCTCTGGTAGTTAATTGTTCACCTGTATGGTAGTTCCTCATCCAGCCTACAGCTCTGGTAGTTGCCTGTAGGGTTCACTCATCCAGCCTATTGTTCCCTGTTGTATTGTTCATCCGCCTACAGCCTGCAGTTGACTGGCCTGGTATTCCTCATCCCGGTCACCACAGCTCTATCGGTTACCTGTATGGTATTTCTCATCCAACCTACAGGCCTGTAAGTCACCTGTATGGTAGTTTCATCAGGCCTATAGCTCTAGTGGTTACCTATGGTATTCCTCATCCAGCCTACAGCTCTGGTGGTTCTCTTCCAGCCTGTATGGTATTCCTCATCCAACCTGCAACTCTGGTAGTTTACCTGTATGGTATTCCTCATCAGGCCTACAACTCTGGTAGTTACCTACATTAGGTTTCCTCATCCAGCCTACAACTCTGGTAGTCGGCTGTATGGTATTCCTCATCCAGCCTACAAGTCTGGTAGTCACCTGTATGGTATTCCTCATCCAAACCTACAACTCTGGTAGTCACCTGTATGAATTGTTCACTCATCCAGCCTACAGCTCTGGTAGTTACCTGTATGGTATTCCTCATCCAGCCTACAGCTCTGGTGGTCACCTGTATGGTGTTCCTCATCCAGCCTACAGCTCTGGTGGTTACCTGTATGGTATTCACTCATCCAGGCCTGCAGCTCTGGTAGTTACCTGTATTTGTGGTATTCCTCATCCAGACCTGCAAGCTCTGGTAGTTACCTGTATGGTGTTCCTCATCCAGCCTACAGCTCTGGTAGTCTGCCTGTGCCATGGTGTTCTCATCCAACCTGCAACTCTGGTAGTCCTACCTGTATGGTATTCCTCATCCAGCCTACAGCTCTAGTAGTTGTCCTGTATGGTATTCCTCATCCAGCCTACAAGGTCTGGTAGTCACCTGTATGGTATTCCTCATCCAGCCTACAGCTCTGGTGGTGACCTGTATGGTATTCCTCATCCAGCCTACAGCTCTGGTAGTCACCTGTATGGTATTTCTCATCCAGCCTGCAACTCTGGTAGTTACCTGTATGGTATTCCTCATCCAGACCTACAGGCTCTGGTGGTCTGCCTGTATGGTATTCCTCATCCAGGCCTACAGCTCTGAGTAGTCACCTGTATGAGTATTCCTCATCAAGCCTACAGCTCTGGTAGTTACCTGTATGGTATTCCTCATCCAGCCTGCAGCTCTGGTGGTTGCCTATGTGGTATTCCTCATCCAGCCTGCAGCTCTGGTGGTTGCCTGTATGGTGTTCCTCATCCAACCTACAGCTCTGGTGGTTGCCTGTATGGTATTCCTCATCCAGCCTACAAGCTCTAAGTTGGTCACCTGTATGGTATTCCTCATCCAGCCTACAGCTCTGGTAGTTTACCTGTGTATTGCCTCATCCAGTACGCAGCTGGTATTCCTCATCCAGCCTACAAGCTCTGGTGGTCACCTGTATGGTATTCCTCATCCAGCCTACAACTCTGGTAGTTACCTGTATGGTATTCCTCATCCAACCTACAGCTCTGGTAGTCGCCTGTTGGTAGTATTCCTCATCCAACCTGCAACTCTAGTAGTTACCTGTATGGTATTCCTCATCCAGCCTACAGCTCTGGTAGTCACCTGTATGGTATTCCTCATCAACCTACAGCTCTAGTAGTTGCGTGTGTATTCTCATTATTCCTCATCCAGTGGTCCTACAGCTCTGGTAGTCAGCATGTATCTGGTGGTTGCACCCTTAGTATTCCTCATCCAAGCCTACAGCTCTAGTAGTCACTTGCTGTATTGGTATTCCTCATCCAGCCTGCAGCTCTGGTAGTTACCTGTATGTATTCCTCATCCAGCCTGCAGCTCTGGTGGTCACCTGCCAGCTGTAGTGTTCCTCATCCAGCCTACAGCTCTGGTAGTTTACCTGTATGGTATTCCTCATCCAGCCTACAGCTCTGGTAGTTACCTTGTATATGGTATTCCTCATCCAGCCTACAGCTCTGGTGGTCACCTATGGCCTGGTATTCCTCATCCAGCCTACAGCTCTGGTAGTTGCCTGTATGGTATTCCTCATCCAGCCTACAAGCTCTGGTAGTCACCTGTATTCCTTATTCCTCATCAGCCTACAGCTCTGGTAGTTACCTGTATGGTATTCCTCATCCAGCCTACAGCTCTGGTAGTTACCTGTATGGTATTCCTCATCCAGCCTACAAGCTCTGGTAGTCACCTGTATGGTATTCCTCATCCAGCCTACAGCTCTGGTAGTTACCTGTATGGTATTCCTCATCCAGCCTACAGCTCTGGTGGTCACCTGTATGGTATTCCTCATCCAGCCTACAGCTCTGGTAGTTACCTGTATATTGTTCCTCATCAGCCTACAAGCTCTAGTGGTCACCTGTGTATATATGTTATTTCTCATCCAGCCTACAGCTCTGGTAGTTACTGCCTGTATGGTGTTCCTCATCCAGCCTACAAGCTCTGGTAGTCACCTGTATGGTATTCCTCATCCAGCCTACAGCTCTGGTAGGTTACCTGTATAATATTCCTCATCCAGCCTACAGCTCTGGTAGTTACCTGTATGGTATTCCTCATCCAGCCTACAGCTCTGGTAGTTGCCTGTATGGTATTCCTCATCCAGCCTACAGCTCTTGGTGGTCCAGCTGTATGGTGTTCCTCATCCTCAGCCTACAGCTCTGGTAGTCACCTGTATGGTATTCCTCATCCAGCCTACAGCTCTGGTAGGTCACCTGTATGGTATTCCTCATCCAGCCTACAAGCTCTGGTGGTTACCTTGTATGTATTCCTCATCCAGCCTACAACTCTGGTAGTTACCTGTATGGTATTCCTCATCCAGCCTACAGCTCTGGTAGGTCACCTGTATGGTATTCCTCATCCAGCCTACAGCTCTGGTAGTTACCTTGGCCTGTGGTGTTCCTCATCCAGCCTACAGCTCTGAGTAGTTACCAGCTGTATGGTATTTCTCATCCAACCTACAACTCTGGTAGTTACCTGTATGGTATTCCTCATCCAACCTACAAGCTCTGGTAGTCACCTGTATGGTATTTCCTCATCCAACCTACAACTCTGGTAGTCACCTGTATGGTGTTCCTCATCCAGCCTACAACTCTGGTGGTCACCTCATCAGCCTTATGGTGTTCCTCATCCAACCTGCAGCTCTGTAGTTACCTGTATGGTATTCCTCATCCAGCCTACAGCTCTGGTAGTTACTTGTATGGTATTCCTCATCCAACCTACAACTCTGGTAGGTCACCTGTATGGTATTCCTCATCCAGCCTACAGCTCTGGTAGTTACCTGTATGGTATTCCTCATCCAACCTACAGCTCTGGTGGTCTGCCTGTATGGTATTGGTATTCTCATCCAACCTACAGCTCTGGTAGTTACCTGTATGGTATTCCTCATCCAGCCTACAGCTCTGGTAGTCACCTGTATGGTATTCCTCATCCAGCCTACAGCTCTGGTAGTTGCCTGTGCCTTAATTGTTCCTCATCCAACCTACAACAGCTCTGGTAGTTACCTGTATGGTATTCCTCATCCAACCTACAGCTCTGGTGGTCACCTGTATGGTATTCCTCATCCAGCCTACAGCTCTGGTAGTTGCCTGTATGGTATTCCTCATCCAGCCTACAAGTCTAGTGGTCACCTGTATGGTATTCCTCATCCAGCCTACAGCTCTGGTAGTTACCTGTATGGTATTCCTCATCCAGCCTACAAGTCTGGTGGTCACCTGTATAGTATTCCTCATCCAACCTACAGCTCTGGTAGTTGCCTGTATGGTATTCCTCATCCAGCCTACAAGCTCTGGTAGTCACCTGTATGGTATTCCTCATCCAGCCTACAGCTCTGGTAGTTACCTGTGTAGTATTCCTCATCCAGCCTACAGCTCTGGTGGTTACCTGTATGGTATTCCTCATCCAGCCTACAGCTCTGGTAGTTACCTGTGTAGTATTTCTCATCCAGCCTACAGCTCTGGTAGTTACCTGTATGGTATTCCTCATCCAGCCTACAGGTCTGGTGGTCACCTGTATGTAATTGTTCCTCATCCAGCCTACAGCTCTGGTGGTTACCTGTATGGTATTCCTCATCCAGCCTACAGCTCTGGTAGTTACCTGTATGGTATTCCTCATCCAGCCTACAGCTCTGGTAGTTGCCTGTATGGTATTCCTCATCCAGCCTACAGCTCTGGTGGTCACCTGTATGGTATTCCTCATCCAGCCTACAACTCTGGTAGTCACCTGTATGGTGTTCCTCATCCAGCCTGCAGTCTGGTGGTCACCTGTATGGTATTCCTCATCCAACCTACAGCTCTGGTAGTCACCTGTATGGTATTCCTCATCCAACCTACAGCTCTGGTAGTCACCTGTATGGTATTCCTCATCCAACCTACAGCTCTGGTAGTTGCCTGTATGGTATTCCTCATCCAGCCTACAGCTCTGGTGGTTACCTGTATGGTATTCCTCATCCAGCCTGGCTCTGGTGGTCACCTGCCTACAACTCTGTATGGTATTCCTCATCCAGCCTACAGCTCTGGTGGTTGCCTGTATGGTATTCCTCATCCAGCCTACAACTCTGGTAGTTACCTGTATGGTATTCCTCATCCAACCTACAACTCTGGTGGTCACCTGGCCTGGTGTTCTCATCCAGCCTACAGCTCTGGTAGTTACCTGTATGGTATTCCTCATCCAGCCTACAGCTCTGGTGGTCACTGCCTGTATGGTGTTCCTCATCCAGCCTGCAGCTCTGGTAGTTACCTGTATGGTATTCCTCATCCAGCCTACAACTCTGGTGGTTACCTGTAGTGGTGTTCTCATCCAGCCTACAACTCTGGTAGTTGCCTGTATTGTATTCTCATCCAGCCTACAGGTCTGGTGGTCACTTGCCTCATCCAGCCTATGGTATTCCTCATCCAGCCACCACAGCTCTGGTGGTTACCTGTATGGTATTCCTCATCCAGCCTACAGCTCTGGTAGTTACCTGTATGGTGTTCCTCATCCAGCCTACAGCTCTGGTGGTCACCTGTATGGTATTCCTCATCCAGCCTACAGCTCTGGTAGTTGCCTGTATGGTATTCCTCATCAGAACCTACAACTCTGGTAGTTGCCTGTATGGTATTCCTCATCCAGCCTACAAGCTCTGGTAGTCACCTGTATGGTATTCCTCATCCAGCCTACAACTCTGGTAGTGGTAGTTTCCCTGTATGTAGTCACCTGTTGTTCCTCATCCAGCCTACAGCTCTGGTAGTCACCTTGTAGTGGTATTCCTCATCCAGCCTACAGCTCTGGTAGTTACCTGTATTGGTATTCCTCATCCAGCCTACAGCTCTGGTGGTCACCTGTATGGTATTCCTCATCCAGGCCTACAGCTCTGGTAGTTACCTGTATGGTTGTTCCTCATCCAGCCTACAGCTCTGGTAGTTGCCTGTATGGTATTCCTCATCCAGCCTACAGCTCTGGTGGTTGCCTGTATGGTATTCCTCATCCAAGCCTGCAACTCTTGGTAGTCACCTGTGTATGGTATTCCTCATCCAGCCTACAGCTCTGGTGGTCACCTGTATGGTATTCCTCATCCAACCTACAGCTCTGGTGGTCACCTGTATGGTATTCCTCATCCAGCCTACAGCTCTGGTAGTCACCTGTGTATTTGTTCCTCATCCAGCCTACAGCTCTGGTGGTTGCCTTGTATGGTATTCCTCATCCAGCCTACAGCTCTGGTAGTTACCTGTATGGTATTCCTCATCCAGCCTACAGCTCTGGTGGTCACTTGCCTGTATGGTATTCCTCATCCAGCCTGCAGCTCTGGTAGTCACCTGCCAGTAATGGTATTCCTCATCCAGCCTACAACTCTGGTGGTTACCTGTATGGTGTTCATCATCCAGCCTACAGCTCTGGTAGGTGGTTGCCTGTATGGTGTTCCTCATCCAACCTACAGCTCTGGTAGTTGCCTGTATGGTATTCCTCATCCAGCCTACAGCTCTGGTAGTCACCTGTAAGTGTTCCTCTCCAGCCTGCAGCTCTGGTGGTTGCCTGTATGGTATTCCTCATCCAGCCTACAGCTCTGCCTGTATGGTATTCCTCCTGGCCTGAACTCTCTGGTGGTAACCTGTATTGTATTCCTCATCCAACCTACAGCTCTGGTAGTTTGCCTGTATGGTATTCCTCATCCAACCTACAACTCTAGGTAGTCACCTGGCATGGTGTTCCTCATCCAGCCTACAGCTCTGGTGGTCCTGCATCATGTTCCTCATCCACCTACAGCTCTGGTAGTTACCTGTATGGTATTCCTCATCCAGCCTGCAGCTCTGGTAGTTGCCTGTATATTGTTCCTCATCCAGCCTACAAGTCTGGTGGTCACCTGTATGGTATTCCTCATCCAACCTACAACTCTGGTAGTTACACCTGTATTATTCGCCTGGTATGGTATTCCTCATCCAGCCTACAACTCTGGTAGTTACCTTACATGTAGTATTCATCTCCAGCCTACAGCTCAGGTAGTTACCTGTGTTGGTATTCCTCATCCAGCCTACAGCTCTGGTAGTTGCCTGTATGGTATTCCTCATCAAGCCTACAAGCTCTGGTAGTTGCCTGTATGGTATTCCTCATCCAGCCTACAGCTCTGGTAGTTGCCTGTATGAGTGTTCCTCATCCAGCCCTACAGCTCTGGTAGTTACCTGTATGGTATTCCTCATCCAACCTACAAGCTCTGGTGGTCACCTGTATGGTATTCCTCATCCAGCCTACAGCTCTGGTAGTTACCTGTATGGTATTCCTCATCCAGCCTACAGCTCTGGTGGTCACCTGTATGGTGTTCCTCATCCAGCCTACAGCTCTGGTGGTTACCTGTATATTCCTCATCCAGCCTACAGGTCTGGTAGTCACCTGTATGGTATTCCTCATCCAGCCTACAGCTCTGGTAGTTACCTGTATAGTATTCCTCATCCAGCCTACAGCTCTGGTGGTTGCCTGTATGGTATTCCTCATCCAGCCTACAGCTCTGGTAGTCACCTGTATGGTGTTCCTCATCCAGCCTACAGCTCTGGTAGGTGGCCTGTATGGTATTCCTCATCCAGCCTACAGCTCTGGTAGGCCTGTCACCTGTATAGTGTTCCTCATCCAGCCTACAGCTCTGGTAGTTGCCTGTATGGTATTCCTCATCCAACCTACAAGTCTAGTATTAGTCACCTGTATGGTATTCCTCATCCAGCCTACAGCTCTGGTAGTTACCTGTATGGTATTCCTCATCCAGCCTGCAGCTCTGGTAGTCACCTGTATGGTATTCCTCATCCAACCTACAAGCTCTAGTGGTCACCTGTATGGTATTCCTCATCCAGCCTACAGCTCTGGTAGTCACCTGTATGGTATTCCTCATCCAGCCTACAAGCTCTGGTAGTCACCTGTATGGTATTCCTCATCCAGCCTACAGCTCTGGTAGTTACCTGTATGGTATTCCTCATCCAGCCTACAACTCTGGTAGTTGCCTGTATGTGTTCCTCATCCAGCCTACAGGTCTGGTGGTCACCTGTATGGTATTCCTCATCCAACCTACAAGCTCTGGTAGTTGCCACCTGTATGGTGTTCCTCATCCAGCTTACAAGGTCTGGTGGTCACCTGTATGGTATTCCTCATCCAGCCTACAACTCTGGTAGTTACCTGTATGGTATTCCTCATCCAGCCTACAGCTCTGGTAGTTACCTGTATGGTATTCCTCATCCAACCTACAGCTCTGGTAGTTACCTGTGTGGTATTCCTCATCCAGCCTGCAGCTCTGGTGGTCACTTGCTGTATGGTATTCCTCATCCAGCCTACAGCTCTGGTAGTTGCCTGTATGGTATTCCTCATCCAACCTACAGCTCTGGTAGTTACCTGTATGGTATTCCTCATCCAACCTACAGCTCTAGTAGTTACCTGTATGGTATTCCTCATCCAGCCTACAAGTCTAGTGGTCACCTGTATGGTATTCCTCATCCAACCTACAGCTCTGGTGGTTACCTGTATGGTATTCCTCATCCAGCCTACAGCTCTGGTAGGTCACCTGTATGGTATTCCTCATCCAGCCTACAGCTCTGGTGGTTACCTGTATGGTATTCCTCATCCAACTTACAGGTCTGAGTGGTCACCTGTATGGTATTCATCATCCAGCCTACAGCTCTGGTAGTTGCCTGTATTAGTATTCCTCATCCAACCTACAGCTCTGGTAGTTACCTGTATGGTATTCCTCATCCAGCCTACAGCTCTGGTAGTCACCTGTATGGTATTCCTCATCCAACCTGCAGCTCTGGTGGTGACCTGTATGGTATTCCTCATCCAACCTACAACTCTGGTAGTCACCTGTATGGTATTCCTCATCCAACCTACAACTCTGGTAGTTGCCTGTATGGTATTCCTCATCCAGCCTACAAGTCTAGTAGTCACCTGTATGGTATTCCTCATCCAACCTACAGCTCTGGTAGTTACCTGTATGGTATTTCTCATCCAGCCTACAGCTCTAGTAGTCACCTGTATGGTATTGTTCCTCATCCAGCCTACAGCTCTAGTGGTGACCTGTATGGTATTCCTCCATCCAACCTACAGCTCTGGTGGTCACCTGTATGGTATTTTCTCATCCAACCTACAGCTCTGGTAGTCACCTGTATAGTATTCCTCATCCAGCCTACAGCTCTGGTAGTTACCTGTATGGTATTCCTCATCCAGCCTACAGGTCTGGTAGTTACCTGTATGGTATTCCTCATCCAGCCTACAGGTCTAGTGGTCACCTGTATAGGTGTTCCTCATCCAGCCTACAGCTCTGGTAGTTACCTGTATAGTGTTCCTCATCCAGCCTACAAGGTCTGGTGGTCACCTGTATGGTATTCCTCATCCAGCCTACAGCTCTGGTAGTTACCTGTATGGTATTCCTCATCCAGCCTACAGCTCTGGTGGTTACCTGTATGGTATTCCTCATCCAACCTACAGCTCTGGTGGTTACCTGTGTGTATATTCCTCATCCAACCTGCAGCTCTGGTAGTCACCTGTATGGTATTCTCTCATCCAGCCTGCAATTCAGCTCAAATGGTGACCTGTGTATGGTATTCCTCATCCAGCCTACAGCTCTGGTAGTTACCTGTATGGTATTCCTCATCCAACCTACAGCTCTGGTGGTTACCTGTATGGTATTCCTCATCCAGCCTACAGCTCTGAGTAGTCACCTGTATGGTATTACTCATCCAGCCTACAACTCTGGTAGTTACCTGTATGGTATTCCTCATCCAGCCTACAGTCTAGTGGTCACCTGTATGGTATTACTCATCCAACCTACAGCTCTGGTAGTTACCTGTATGGTATTCCTCATCCAACCTACAAGTCTGGTAGTCACCTGTATGGTGTTCCTCATCCAACCTACAACTCTGGTAGTCACCTGTATGGTATTCCTCATCCAAGCTACAGCTCTGGTAGGTATTTGTCACCTGTATGGTATTCCTCATCCAGCCTACAGCTCTGGTAGTTACCTGTATGGTATTCCTCATCCAGCCTACAAGTCTAGTGGTCACCTGTATGGTATTCCTCATCCAGCCTACAGCTCTGGTGGTTACCTGTATGGTATTCCTCATCCAACCTACAGCTCTGGTAGTCACCTGTATGGTATTCCTCATCCAACCTACAACTCTGGTAGTTACCTGTATAGTATTCCTCATCCAGCCTACAGGTCTGGTGGTCACCTGTGGCTGGCATGGTATTCCTCATCCAGCCTACAACTCTGGTAGTTGCCTGTATGGTATTCCTCATCCAACCTACAGCTCTAGTAGTTACCTGTATATAGTATTCCTCATCCAGCCTACAGCTCTGGTAGTCACCTGTATAGTTTCCTCATCCAGCCTACAACTCTAATGGTTACCTGTATGGTATTCCTCATCCAACCTACAGCTCTGGTGGTTGCCTGTATGGTTGTTCCTCATCCAGCCTACAACACTGAGGTAGTCACCTGTATGGTATTCCTCATCCAGCCTACAAGTCTGGTGGTTACCTGTATGTGTATTCCTCATCCAGCCTACAAGGTCTGGTAGTCACCTGTATGGTGTTCCTCATCCAGCCTACAGCTCTGGTAGTTACCTGTATGGTATTCCTCATCCAACCTACAGGTCTGGTAGTCACAACCTACAGCTGTATGGTGTTCCTCATCCAACCTACAGCTCTGGTAGTTACCTGTATGGTTGTTCCTCATCCAGCCTACAACTCTGGTAGTTACCTGTATAGTATTCCTCATCCAACCTACAACTCTGGTAGTTGCCTGTGTATTATTTCTCATCCAGCCTGCAGCTCTAGTGGTCACCTGTATGTGTTGTTCCTCATCCAACCTACAGCTCTGGTAGTTGACCTGTATGGTATTCCTCATCCAACCTACAACTCTAGTAGTTACCTGTATAGTATTCCTCATCCAACCTACAACTCTGGTAGTTACCTGTATAGTATTCCTCATCCAACCTACAAGTCTGGTAGTCACCTGTATGGTATTCCTCATCCAACCTACAGCTCTGGTAGTTACCTGTATAGTATTTTCCTCATCCAACCTACAAGTCTGGTAGTCACCTGTATAGTATTCCTCATCAAACCTACAGCTCTAGTATACAAGGCAGCTACCTGTATGGTATTCCTCATCCAACCTACAGCTCTAGTAGTTACCTGTATAGGTATTCCTCATCCAACCTACAGCTCTGGTAGTTACCTGTATAGTATTCCTCATCCAACCTACAGCTCTGGTAGTTACCTGTATGGTATTCCTCATCCAACCTACAACTCTGGTAGTTACCTGTATGGTATTCCTCATCCAGCCTGCAGGTCTGGTAGTCACCTGTATGGTATTCCTCATCCAACCTACAGCTCTGGTAGTTACCTGTATGGTATTCCTCATCCAGCCTACAGCTCTGGTAGTCACCTGTATGGTATTCCTCATCCAGCCTACAGCTCTGGTAGTCACCTGTATAGTATTCCTCATCCAACCTACAGCTCTGGTAGTTACCTGTATATTATGTTCCTCATCCAGCCTACAACTCTTTTGGTATTCCTTTGTATAGTATTCCTCATCCAACCTACAAGTCTGGTAGTCACCTGTATAGTATTCCTCATCCAACCTACAGCTCTGGTAGTCACCTGTATAATATTCCTCATCCAACCTACAACTCTGGTAGTCACCTGTATGGTATTCCTCATCCAACCTACAGCTCTGGTAGTTACCTGTATGGTATTCCTCATCCAACCTACAACTCTGGTAGTTACCTGTATGGTATTCCTCATCCAACCTACAGCTCTGGTAGTTACCTGTATGTGTAGTTGTTCCTCATCCAGCCTACAGCTCTGGTAGTAGTTACCTGTAGTAGTATTATTTTCATCCAGCCTGCAGCTCTGGTAGTTGCCTGTATGGTATTCCTCATCCAACCTACAAGCTCTAGTGGTCACCTGTGTATGGTGTTCCTCATCCAGCCTACAGCTCTGGTAGTTACCTGTATGGTATTCCTCATCCAGCCTACAGCTCTGGTAGTTACCTGTATGGTATTTTTCATCCATCCTACAGCTCTAGTAGTTACCTGTATACAGGTATTCCTCATCCAACCTACAGCTCTGGTAGTCACCTGTATAGTATTCCTCATCCAGCCTACAACTCTGGTAGTCACCTGTATGGTATTTCTCATCCAACCTACAGCTCTGGTAGTCACCTGTATAGTATTCCTCTTCCAACCTACAACTCTGGTAGTTACCTGTATGGTATTCCTCATCCAGCCTACAAGTCTAGTGGTTACCTGTATGGTATTCCTCATCCAACCTACAAGCTCTAGTTGTCACCTGTATGGTATTCCTCATCCAGCCTACAGCTCTGGTAGTTACCTGTATGGTATTCCTCATCCAACCTACAAGTCTAGTAGTCACCTGTATGGTATTCATCATCCAGCCTACAGCTCTGGTAGTTGCCTGTATAGTATTCCTCATCCAACCTACAACTCTGGTAGTTGCCTGTATAGGTATTCCTCATCCAGCCTACAACTCTGGTAGTTACCTGTGTATTCCTCATCCAGCACTGCAGCTCTGGTAGTCACCTGTATAGTATTCCTCATCCAGCCTACAGCTCTAGTAGTGACCTGTATGGTATTCCTCATCCAACCTACAGCTCTGGTAGTTACCTGTATGTAGTATTCCTCATCCAGCCTACAAGTCTGGTAGTCACCTCTATGGTATTCCTCATCCAGCCTACAGCTCTGGTGGTTACCTGTATAGTATTCCTCATCCAGCCTACAGCTCTGGTAGTCACCTTGTATATGGTATTACTCATCCAGCCTACAACTCTGGTAGTTACCTGTATGGTATTCCTCATCCAGCTTACAAGGTCTGGTAGTCACTTACTGTATGGTATTCATCATCCAGCCTACAGCTCTGGTAGTTGCCTGTATAGTATTCCTCATCCAACCTACAGCTCTAGTAGTTACCTGTATAGTATTCCTCATCCAGCCTACAGCTCTGGTAGTAGTTACCTGTATGGTATTCCTCATCCAGCCTACAAGTCTGGTGGTCACCTGTATGGTATTCCTCATCCAACCTACAGCTCTGGTAGTTACCTGTATGGTATTCCTCATCCAGCCTACAAGTCTGGTAGTTACCTGTATAGTATTCCTCATCCAGCCTACAAGTCTGGTAGTCACCTGTATGGTATTCTCATCCAACCTACAGCTCTGGTAGTTACCTGTATGGTATTCCTCATCCAGCTTACAGGTCTGGTAGTCACCTGTATGGTATTCATCATCCAACCTACAGCTCTGGTAGTTGCCTGTATGGTATTCCTCATCCAGCCTACAACTCTGGTAGTTACCTGTATAGTATTCCTCATCCAACCTGCAACTCTGGTAGTTACCTGTGTATATTTCTCATCCAACCTGCAGCTCTAGTAGTCACCTGTATAGGTATTCCTCATCCAGCCTACAGCTCTAGTAGTCACCTGTATAGTATTCCTCATCCAACCTACAGCTCTAGTAGTCACCTGTACCTGGTATTCCTCATCCAGCCTACAGCTCTAGTAGTCACCTGTATAGTATTCCTCATCCAACCTACAGCTCTGGTAGTTACCTGTATGGTATTCCTCATCCAGCCTACAACTCTAGTAGTCAGCTGTATAGTATTCCTCAACCAACCTACATCTTCTAGTAGTTACCTGTATAGTATTCTTCATCCAACCTACAACTCTAGTAGTTACCTGTATAGTATTCCTCATCCAACCTACAACTCTAGTAGTCACACGTATAGTATTCCTCATCCAACCTACAACTCTGGTAGTTACCTGTATAATGTTCGTCATCCAACCTACAACTCTGGTAGTCACCTGTATGGTATTCCTCATCCAACCTACAACTCTAGTAGTTACCTGTATAGTATTCCTCATCCAACCTACAACTCTAGTAGTTACCTGTATAATGTTCCTCATCCAACCTACAACTTCTAGTAGTCAGCTGTATAGTATTCCTCAACCAACCTACAACTCTAGTAGTTACCTGTATAGTATTCCTCATCCAACCTACAACTCTAGTAGTCACACGTATAGTATTCCTCATCCAACCTACAACTCTAGTAGTTACCTGTATAATGTTCGTCATCCAACCTATAACTTCTAGTAGTCAGCTGTATAGTATTCCTCAACCAACCTACAACTTCTAGTAGTTACCTGTATAGTATTCCTCATCCAACCTTTAACTCTAGTAGTTACCTGTATAATGTTCCTCATCCAACCTATAACTTCTAGTAGTCAGCTGTATAGTATTCCTCAACCAACCTACAACTTCTAGTAGTTACCTGTATAGTATTCCTCAACCAACCTACAACTTCTAGTAGTTACCTTTATAGTATTCCTCAACCAACCTACAACTCTAGTAGTTACCTGTATAGTATTCCTCATCCAACCTACAACTCTAATAGTTACCTGTATAGTATTCCTCATCCAACCTACAACTCTAGTAGTTACCTGTATAGTATTCCTCATCCAACCTACAACTCTAGTAGTTACCTGTATAGTATTCCTCATCCAACCTACAACTCTAGTAGTTAGCTGTATAGTATTCCTCATCCAACCTACAACTCTAGTAGTCAGCTGTATAATATTCCTCAACCAACCTACAACTTCTAGTAGTTACCTGTATAGTATTCCTCATCCAACCTACAACTCTAGCAGTTACCTGTATAATGTTCCTCAACCAACCTACAAGTTCTAGTAGTTACCTGTATAGTATTCTTTATCCAACCTACAACTTCTGTAATTAGTTCTATAGTGTTACTTATCGAACCTACAACTTCTGATAGTAACCTGTACAGTATTTCTATTCTAACCTGCAATTTCTGACAGGTATCTATATTCCTATCATACTTTACTTTTAGTGTGGTTATTATGGAGGGATGACCATTTTTGATGACGTATCGTCCTGATCTAATGCTTGATTCTGTGCCTTCTATTATCGTTTTTTCATAGTTTGTTCTCTGTCACATCCGAAAGGTTGACGACCCTCTTTAGATGTAATCCTACATCATGTTTCGTCAGAAAGGTTGACGAACCTCTTTAGATGTATTCCTAGATCATGTTGGTGAGAAAGGTTGACGAACTTCTTTATATGTATTTCTAAATCATGTAGGGCAAGCTAACTCTCCCTTGCACATCAAGTCAGGAATGTATTCTCCTTAGACTTGTTACTGTATCCATTCGAACAGGGCGACCTGCTCCTAGATCTGCTACTAAATGTACTACTACATCAGGTGAGTCACTCCTAGATCTTCTACTACATCAGATGATCTACTCCTAGATCTACTACTACACCAGATGATCTACTGCTAGATCTACTACTACACCAGATGATCTACTCCTAGATCTACTACTACACCAGATGATCTACTGCTAGATCTACTACTACACCAGATGATCTACTCCTAGATCTACTACTACATCAGATGATCTACTGCTAGATCTACTACTACACCAGATGATCTACTCCTAGATCTACTACTACACCAGATGATCTACTCCTAGATCTACTACTACACCAGATGATCTACTCCTAGATCTACTACTACACCAGATGATCTACTCCTTGATCTACTACTACACCAGATGATCTACTGCTAGATCTACTACTACACCAGATGATCTACTCCTAGATCTACTACTACACCAGATGATCTACTTCTAGATCTACTACTACACCAGATGATCTACTCCTAGATCTACTACTACACCAGATGATCTACTCCTAGATCTACTACTACACCAGATGATCTACTGCTAGATCTACTACTACATCAGATGATCTACTACTAGATCTACTACTACACCAGATGATCTACTCCTAGATCTACTACTACATCAGATGATCTACTCCTAGATCTACTACTACACCAGATGATCTACTCCTAGATCTACTACTACACCAGATGATCTACTCCTAGATCTACTACTACACCAGATGATCTACTGCTAGATCTACTACTACATCAGATGATCTACTACTAGATCTACTACTACACCAAAATATCTACTCCTAGATCTACTACTACATCAGATGATCTACTACTACACCAGATGATCTACTACTACATCAGATGATCTACTACTACACCAGATGATCTACTCCTAGATCTACTACCACATCAGATGATCTACTCCTACATATATGTTATTACTACGTCAGGCGATCCGCTCCTAGAACTGCTACTTCATAATCTCTGTTAGTCGAGTTGACCCTTAGAATTCTCACTATATCGTATCAGGCAGGCGAATTACCCATTGGGCTTGCAACGTAATCGTGTGAGACAAGCAGAATGTAAAAAAATTAATAAACATTTAGAGAATATTTAGGTTTATATCATCATTATATGTACGTCTTCAAAATATGTCATTTGAAGATTTTTTTCTTTGATAAAAACGAGGCTGTTGATATATGTTTTTAGTCTGGCTTACATTTCTGTTTTAATACATTATTGATGCAGGACATCGTGAATCCAGAAAATAAGTTATTTAACTCTGGAAACAGTGTGAGTATAACATGAAGGATTCGTGTCTGGCTCGCGTCCAGTTGCTGTCAAAACGCTGCTGGCACCTTGAGGTCTTGAATATTCCATAATAAAACTGTATAGCATTACAGTCATACGATAATATACTATCTGATCAGAAAACAAGAGTAAACTTCCAGCTGGTTGTAGGGGCTTTTCAGTAGTTATTTTTTCTCTGGGCTACAAAGTCAAGATTAAGAACGACTAACAACATTACAAGCATTTGTTTAATTGTGACACGAAATATTCAGCTAGAGAAAGTGTATTTATCCTAGCGGCATTCACAGAAACTACATTTAACTGCGAACCCGTTGTTCAGGCGGACGTTGGTAGACATATTATTAAAAGTAACAATAAGATTTGAACTACAATGATAAAATGGAATCACAGTATTTTGTTGTTAGGAAAGTAAAAACTGATTTAAATACCCTGTAATGAATCCCTAATTTTTTATGTTATTTTTACTCAGAAAATTGGCTTTTCAAAAGTCTTTACAAATGAGGCTTTGGAGGCGATACGAAATGGAAGAAGCTATTTATTACTATAATGATTATTTATTATAAGTCGGTTTCTATGTTAACATCTCCAGGGTTGATTGGTTCGATTACATTATCATTTTGTGTGGTAACAGTCTATCTTGTTTTAGAATGTTTGCCTAAAAAGGGTGATGAAAAGGACCCTGAAACAGGGAACATTTTCCACTTTTTTAATATAGAACTTTTTATTTGAACGTAAAGATACAGGTACTTAGGCAGTTAAGTTAGTCAATTATCCCCTTCATCAAAGCAAAGCACGCAAGTAATGTTTAATTAGGTCAGTTAGGCCTTAACAACCAAGCAAACAGGAAAAAAATAATTATTTCACATTGTCTTTTATACAGTTTTCACTTCCTTAAAGAACACCCTCTGTTACTATAAGGTGTGTTTGTGTGTTTTTCTTATAACAAAGCCACATCAGGCTATCTGCTGAGCCCACCGAAGGGAATCGAGCCCCTGATTTTAGCGTTGTAAATCCGGAGACTTACCGCTGTACTAGCGGAGGGCACTATAAGGTAAAGTACAAGAATAAGTCGAATGTTTGAAATCATTTTCAGTTCTTTTCATACAAGAAAATAACAAGGTGGAATGGAGTGAGTTATCAGTTACACTGTAAGCTGTTTTTTATTTCCTTTTTAACAATCGAATAAAACTGTTTCTTCAATGAAAACAATAAACAGAAGAAGGGCAGGATGTAGATACGGATATCTGTAACTGAAGTAATCCCGTAGCCGTCACACAATTTAAAACCCACGATCGACTAATGACAAAATAAACTCTGAGAAGTTGCACGAGCACAGTATTAGAGCTCGAGGCTGGAATCGATTTTATAACATCCGTACAACTCTATCCAGCTCTTGTAAAACAGTTATTTGCAAGTTTTTTGTTATTTTTTTGCAGTCAAAGTAAGTTTGTACAAACTCGCTCCCTTGATGGAATACTGCTTTGAAAAACTGAAACAAAATGATTATGTTCCATTCACAAACTAACCCACTGTCTTTGGATTCTTAATACTGAATAATTTCAAAGTTGTTGGTTGCAACAACCATTCTGAAGAAACGATCGAAAAGAATGGACGAACTCACTTATTCCATTATTTAAAGTACATAGGACACTTCTCAGCGGGATTAGTTGTATTTTTACTATATTTTTATTCGGGATTCATCCATAAACTCGAGGGTAGCTTTGGTACCTAAATTACACAGATGTGTCTTAAATGCTGATAGGATACATATGGACGTCTTTGACAACCCTAGAATTATATAGATATAGCATTCATATTTAATATGTTTATAAATATATATGTTTTGAAGTGTAAGAATGTCAATAAATTATACCAGTGCTTCAGATTCAATGTTCAAGTTTCAACACTCCCACCGAGGGAGCTGATAGAACTTGAAATTTTAGGCTTGAATTCCGATAAACCTTTCATTCACACTTAAAAGTATAGACTGAGGAAATATCTTTAACTATATTTTAGTTCCTTCCACCCCTAGTTAAAGAAAAGGACCGAGGGCATCACTAACTAGTTTTCAGTTTTGACTGACCATCCACAGTTAAAGAAAGTGACCAAGAGACAAGTTCATTTCATGCTGTTTTACTCAAAGCCTAGTCTTTCCTTTATCCAGTTATCGATCTACAGTATTTTATAGGGCACGAGGTCACGAGCTCACACAAGCTCCGTCATCAATCACGTTCGTTATTTATCCAGACAACAAACAACCGCAGGTCCAGGTGACTAACGTTAACTTTTATTATGATACTGTGGACTGTTGTGACTTGAATCATTATGTCCTACTCTTCGGTCCTCCGAAACGTTTGCAAGAAAAACTGAAGAATTCTGAATTTCTGTAGTTAGTTTTAAAAGTGGAGAAAGGCACGAAAAACGTAAGCAAAGATAGCATGTATTGTGTTCAAGCAAAGATAGCATGTATTGTGTTTAAGCAAAGATAGCATGTATTGTGTTCAAACATCTTGAAACTTGGCCAAACTGGTAATCACAAAACGGAAAACTTTTCTGAAGAATTAGACGTCGAGTTGATTCAGATGTTTGTCGGGTTCTTTCCTTATTTTTCTGAAACTTGAGTATATTATGGTATTTTTTGATACAAGTATTGATCTGTACGACATTTAGTGGTTGTTGAAGATTCCTATCAATTTCAGTGGAAGTTAATAAAGGTCAACAAAGATGTGACAAGTGAACTACGTTTTGAAATAGACGCTATCCGAAGCTTTGTTATGAGCGCTACGTCATTGTACTCCTGGGAAAAACCAACCCACTACTTATTGTAATTACGGTAGGTGAGAGAGCAGGGTGAGAAAACAATTAGTGCCACTATTCTAGTTTATGAAGAACAGAAGTCGCCGTCCGCGTGATGAAATTCAGAGATTAAGGCTAAGTTAATGAGCCAAAATCACATTCTGAAATTATTGGTTACATCACAGACAGATTTGATTTTTAGTATGAGGGTGAATGGTGTGACAGAAATACTGAGATGTGTTATTTCTTCATCCGGTTATTAAAGTTACCAGAAACTTTGTCACGTGGTAGGATCTGTTAAACACGAAGCTAGAATAGGCTATATGTGCTGTGCTCTCCACTGGTATCAAAACCAGGTTTTTTACGTTATAAGTCTCCAGACTTACCACTGTACCGCAAGGGGTTAGTTTGGTTTGTTTTAATTTCGCGCAAAGCTACATGAGGGCTATCTGCGCTAGCCGGCTCTAATTTAGTAGTGTAAGACTAGAGGGAAGGCAGTTAGTCATCACCACCCACCGCCAACTCTTGGGCTACTCTTTTACCAACGAATAGTGGGCTTGACCGTCACAATATAACGCCCCCACGGCTAAAAGGGCGAGCATGTTTGGTGTGACGGGGATTCAAACACGCGCCCCTGGATAACGGGTCGAGTGCTTTAACTACCTGGCCATGTCGGGTCCAGGGTTTAGTAAGAACTGTTAACGTTTCTCATAATTACTCTGAGGTAGTAACTATTGATAAAACTCTTACATTTCATTGGGTTCTCGAAAGTCGCGTCTAGTAGCAACACTATAACTTCTGAATTAGAAAACTGACACATTTAATTCTTATGATTACGTTCAATATAAGAATTATTAATTAATTTTCCGTCAGAAAAGTGTTTGCAACATTTGGTTTTACGTTCAGGAACCCGAATTACATTATACATAATGTAGCATTATGTCATTAAGTGTTGTAACCGCTACTAGTTGTTTGGGTGTTAAGTGTGACAAGTGTACAGTTAACTTAGTGTACAGATTTAGGGTAACCCTAAATTCCCTAATATAGCTACAACTTGTGAAACATCATTATGACTTTGACTTAAAATATTGTGAACTCCAAAGGTACTGAAATGATGGATCACTGTGCCCCTACCCATTAATTAAGAAGCTTCTGTATATCTTCAATCATTTCTATAATTATCATAAACGATAAATACCTGTCATGACATCTGCCCGCAGAACCTGAGCACATGTACCGAATTAGTCACGCCAACTTAGATTCGAACATAATTTCCAAAATGAAGCTCTCGCGACCCCAAAGGTGCTAGGACACAAACTCCTATGTCAAATTCTAGGGCAGCGACCCTATGAATCTAATCCTTTATCGTATTAGAGTAGCCTTCCAATGGCGTATTAGCCCCCTTTGGTACTACCTTATTAGAGGACCAATCTATAGAGATAATAAACTCCTGCTAAGTGTGGTCCTATTACCTCCAAAACTGTAGCTGAAGTTGCTTTTAACGAATATTCACTTTCTATCAACTCAAACTTAAGGACGGCTATGTGGAGAAATGAGTGATGTAATAGATAGACGTAATATTAACAGTTGTTTTATTTCAAATATGTGACTATTCACAGTAGTGTTGTGGCTAGTATTCACGATCAAGACATCATTCGGAGCGTACTACACAAAATACAGTTACTGGTATTCAGACAAACTGGAACAAGTACCTCACCTATAAATTATTACTAAAAATATGATAAGAATATTTCTGGTAATTATATAAGTATCTTTGAGTGTAATAACGTAACTTTCCTTACAGTGAATAAAAGAGTTTCTTATTTTAAATCGTACATTACTCGTAAGCCTTTGAAAATGAGTCAATCTAATTTATTGTAACCTTATTTATATTCAACGGAACAAACAAAATCACATATATCACACTCCAATCAGAGTGCAACTTCATGTTTCACGTTTTAATTTTATTTTGAAGGTTTATGTTCAGGTTTTCTTTAAGCCTCGAAATAAATCATGCTTCTCTCAAACGTTTGCCTTACCTTTAAATGTAACTCACAGAATCTCTCGGAGGTAATGTCATGGGACTTTGTTTTATTTTAAGTGTCTTTCATCTAGCTAGAAGCTCTCTACAATCAAGATATAACAAAGCGCTAGGAAAGAAATATGTGTTATTCATTAACTTTGTCTCTCTTTACTTTTTTTACATTCCAAGAGTTTGTCTTTATTGTACAAACACGTTCACAAAGCGATGATCAGTATCCATGTCCACATAATGTAACGTTACATATAAGGAAAATGTATGGTACAGACGGTAAAGGCTTTGGGGTGAAGAGGGGTCAAGAGGCCAGATGAACCTGTGTAAGAAGACCTGGTAGAAAAGAGAATGGCCTAAATGCTTTATGATGGTGACAATGATTCCATGGGAGAAGAGAGGAGATATAAAGATCTCTGAATAATAAATTTGGTTTCTTATGAAAAAAAAGATCATTCCGTAGAGTTTGACCTGCAAATTTGAAGTATAAGCAAAGTACAGAAGCGACAAAGGTCAATTTGGTTGTGGAAGAGATTGTAAAACAAAACAGGGTATTGGAATGATGAAAACTGGAGGTCAAAGAAGCTTCGAGAAAGTATTTGTAAACCAGTAGTTATTTCAAGTACTAAACATTGAACTGGATCGGAGTAACAGACAGTGGACCAAAGTCTAGAATATGGGTCAGATATCGTTGACGAGAATAACATGTAAGAAGTGAAAACGGAAATAGTGGAAACATGTGTGAGACAGGGTATTTCACTTTACCAGATACTTTTGTAACTCCTACACAAAAGGTGATTACAGATACATGAAGTGAATGGGAAGAAGGAGTGAAAAGCAACTGTCAGTAGGAGAGTCACTAAATTGATGGATGAAGAACCTCTATTGACAACGTTTGAAGAAGAATTCAGGAAGATTTATGAACACAAATTGATGTTGAGAATAAAACTAACATAATGAAGATATTAACAACGAATGACAAAAAACGGATCATCACCCTTAATGGACCACAAGTTGATTAAATGAGTCAGTTCACGTAATTAAGAGCACGCTTATAGATGTCCGAGCAAGTGAGTCAGTTTAGATATTTAGTAGTATGTTTATAGAAGTTGGAGTGAGTCGAAGTGTATATCAGAACGGCTGGTATTGGTATTATTTTATTGATAAGCAGAGAACATAATATCAATAAAAGTATTAATACCCATAACAGCTGTTCTGAGATACATTTTTATTTTAAGTGGGTTTCTCGTTATCAATAATTGGAGTGAGTCAGTTTAGGTATTTAGGAGTGTAATAAGAGAAACTGGGGTAAGCGAGTCAGGTTAGGTATTTAGGCTTGTGTTTACAGAAGTTGGAGCAAGTGTGTCAGTTTAGAGATGAAGAGTGTTTTTTAAAAAAGTGTGTGATCAAGACATCAACTAAGATAAGTGGACAACTTATGGAGGAAGTGAGTCACTTTAGTTGGTTATGGAGTTTGTTACAGATGATAGTGAGTTGACAGAGAAAATCAGCGCAAGGTTTTAGATTAAGAAATGTGCTTTTGACCAGAAAGGTGAATAGTGTTGAAGGAAAGATTAGCAAAGACTTTGGTTTGGAATGTTATGCTGTATGGAACAATGAAACGTCAAAGAACAAGCAAGTTTTGAGATCTGTGTCGGATGACGAATGAAATACATCAGTTGGACAGAACGAAGAAGTGACGAGAAAAAGCTGGATTTGGTTGAGAAAAGTATAACATTGAAGGGAAAAATCTGGAAAAGTCGAAATATATGGATAAGATACATTATCTGAGGACGCAATCTGATTAAGTAATTTTAGGAAAGAAAGACTGAAGGATAATGACCTATTAGTAGGAAGATATGTGCCTTGGACTTCAGGAACATAAGGAATGTTCTATTAGTAGGAAGATATGTGTCTTGGACTTCAGGAACATAAGGAATGTTCTATTAGTAGGAAGATATGTGTCTTGGACTTCAGGAACATAAGGAATGTCCTATTAGTAGGAAGATATGTGTCTTGGACTTCAGGAACATAGGAATGTCATAGTAAAATGAAAAGTGGAGAATAAATTGAACTTGAGGAGGAGTTATTGAGGCCATAACCTGTCATGTGACTAACAACAATGATATATAGAATATACAACATTTCAACAATGATTATTCTTTTCATGGTAGTGTGTTTGGGTCCATAACCTGTCATGTGACTAACAACAATGATATATAGAATATCCAACATTTCAACAATGATTATTCTTTTCATGGTAGTGTGTTTGGGTCCATAACCTGTCATGTGACTAACAACAATGATATATAGAATATCCAACATTTCAACAATGATTATTCTTTTCATGGTAGTGTGTTTGGGTCCATAACCTGTCATGTGACTAACAACAATGATATATAGAATATCCAACATTTCAACAATGATTATTCTTTTCATGGTAGTGTGTTTGGGTCCATAACCTGTCATGTGACTAGCAACAATGATATATAGAATATCCAACATTTCAACAATGATTATTCTTTTCATGGTAGTGTGTTTGGGTCCATAACCTGTCATGTGACTAACAACAATGATATATAGAATATCCAACATTTCAACAATGATTATTCTTTTCATGGTAGTGTGTTTGGGTCCATAACCTGTCATGTGACTAACAACAATGATATATAGAATATCCAACATTTCAACAATGATTATTCTTTTCATGGTAGTGTGTTTGGGTCCATAACCTGTCATGTGACTAACAACAATGATATATAGAATATCCAACATTTCAACAATGATTATTCTTTTCATGGTAGTGTGTTTGGGTCCATAACCTGTCATGTGACTAACAACAATGATATATAGAATATCCAACATTTCAACAATGATTATTCTTTTCATGGTAGTGTGTTTCGGTTATTATCAACTATTATTATGCTGTTTATGGTAGTGTCTTTGATATATTAACAATGATGATTATTGTTTTCTTGATAGTGTCTTTCGCTTATTATCAACTATTATTATGCTGTTTATGGTAGGGTCTTTGGGATATTAACAATGATGATTATTGTTTTCTTGATAGTGTCTTTCGCTTATTATCAACTATTATTATGCTGTTTATGGTAGGGTCTTTGGGATATTAACAATGATGATTATTGTTTTCTTCATAGTGTCTTTCGCTTATTATCAACTATTATTATGCTGTTTATGGTAGTGTCTTTGGGATATTAACAATGATGATTATTGTTTTCTTGATAATGTCTATCGCTTATTATCAACTATTATTATGCTGTTTATGGTAGTGTCTTTGGGTCCATAACCTGTCATGTGACTAACAACAATGATATATAGAATATCCAACATTTCAACAATGATTATTCTTTTCATGGTAGTGTGTTTGGGTCCATAACCTGTCATGTGACTAACAACAATGATATATAGAATATCCAACATTTCAACAATGATTATTCTTTTCATGGTAGTGTGTTTGGGTCCATAACCTGTCATGTGACTAGCAACAATGATATATAGAATATCCAACATTTCAACAATGATTATTCTTTTCATGGTAGTGTGTTTGGGTCCATAACCTGTCATGTGACTAACAACAATGATATATAGAATATCCAACATTTCAACAATGATTATTCTTTTCATGGTAGTGTGTTTGGGTCCATAACCTGTCATGTGACTAACAACAATGATATATAGAATATCCAACATTTCAACAATGATTATTCTTTTCATGGTAGTGTGTTTCGCTTATTATCAACTATTATTATGCTGTTTATGGTAGTGTGTTTGGGTCCATAACCTGTCATGTGACTAACAACAATGATATATAGAATATCCAACATTTCAACAATGATTATTCTTTTCATGGTAGTGTGTTTGGGTCCATAACCTGTCATGTGACTAACAACAATGATATATAGAATATCCAACATTTCAACAATGATTATTCTTTTCATGGTAGTGTGTTTGGGTCCATAACCTGTCATGTGACTAACAACAATGATATATAGAATATACAACATTTCAACAATGATTATTCTTTTCATGGTAGTGTGTTTGGGTCCATAACCTGTCATGTGACTAACAACAATGATATATAGAATATCCAACATTTCAACAATGATTATTCTTTTCATGGTAGTGTGTTTGGGTCCATAACCTGTCATGTGACTAACAACAATGATATATAGAATATCCAACATTTCAACAATGATTATTCTTTTCATGGTAGTGTGTTTGGGTCCATAACCTGTCATGTGACTAACAACAATGATATATAGAATATCCAACATTTCAACAATGATTATTCTTTTCATGGTAGTGTGTTTCGGTTATTATCAACTATTATTATGCTGTTTATGGTAGTGTCTTTGGGATATTAACAATGATGATTATTGTTTTCTTCATAGTGTCTTTCGCTTATTATCAACTATTATTATGCTGTTTATGGTAGGGTCTTTGGGATATTAACAATGATGATTATTGTTTTCTTGATAGTGTCTTTCGCTTATTATCAACTATTATTATGCTGTTTATGGTAGGGTCTTTGGGATATTAACAATGATGATTATTGTTTTCTTGATAGTGTCTTTCGCTTATTATCAACTATTATTATGCTGTTTATGGTAGTGTCTTTGGGATATTAACAATGATGATTATTGTTTTCTTGATAATGTCTATCGCTTATTATCAACTATTATTATGCTGTTTATGGTAGGGTCTTTGGGTTATTAATAACTATGATCATGATTTTTAAAATGTGCTTCATTAACAAGCGATGGTTTACTTTCTGTGAACCATCTGTAATTCTGTATAATAGTTAACTTTTATGAGTATATTTGGTAGAGTTTGAGCAAGCTGGTAAGTTTGGCCTAGATGTCGTTTTAGAACTTGACCCATAAATATTTTTGAAATGCTCTAAACAAAGGAAATTATCGAGAGGAGTATTTCTTTTGTCTTTCTACATTCTCTACTAATTGAACATTTTGTGATGTTTGATGTAACGAGCGGTAAACTGATACGAAAACTATATAAAAAAACGTAATATTTGATTCCTGTGGGAAACTAGTGTCTCGTACCTGTTTCTGTTTTATGGTTGTTTTAACCACTAATACAACTTTCATTTAAATAACAATAATAATAACATTAACAATAATAATATGTTTCTGTTTTGTTTTATCAGTGAAGTTCTAGTTGATTTCCAAACGTTTTTGAAACCACTCATCTGTTCAAAACGAGCCCCTACACTGCGTTATACAATCCTGTCCCTATCTACTATCTAGTGAAACCATAGTGAAACAAGTATTACATATTATATATCTGTTGAAAACGAGCCCCTACACTGCGTTATACAATCCTGTCCCTATCTACTATCTAGTGAAACCATAGCCAAGTACAAGTACCATTCTAAGTGACACTTGGTAGGCAACTATTATATATGATATATCAGTACCAGTGTAAGTGACACAATGATAGAAAACTGTTACCCATTACATCTTCGTACCTGTCTTGATGACACGTGGTTGACAACTATTACCTATTATATATCTGTACCAGTTTAAATGACACGTGGTAGAAAACACTTACATATTAAATATCACTACAAGTCTAAGTGACATGTGGTAGAAAACTAGTACCTGTTATATATCTGTACCAGATTAAGTGACACGTGGTAGACAATAATTTTCTATTATGTATCAGAACAAGTCTCAGTGACACATGGTAGACCACTATTACCTATTACGTATGAAAACCAGTTTAAGTGACACATGGTAGACCACTATTACCTATTACGTATGAAAACCAGTCTAAGTGACACGTGGTAAACAATTATAACCTATTGTATATTCGTACCAGCCTGGGTGAAACGTGGTAGAAAATTATTACCTATTATATACCCGCACCAGTCTATGTCACACGTGGCAGACAACTGTTACGTATCAGATATCAGTACAAGTAAGTTACACATGCCAGAAAACTATTACCTATTACATATCAGAAGATTCCCCGCATCAGTCTATGTGGGACGAGGTAGACAACTATTACGTATCATATATCAATACCAGTAACTGACATGTGATAGACAACTATTATTTGTTATATATCCGTACCAGTCTAAGTGACACGTGGTAGACAACTGTTGCCTATTATATATTAGTACCAGCCTAAGTGAAACGTGGTAGAAAATTATTACCTATTATATACCAGCACCAATCTTAGTGATACGAGGAAGAGAACTCTTACCTATTATATATCCGTACCAGTCTGGGTGACACGAGATAGACAACCATTACCTATAATATATCAGTCCCAGTCTAAGTGATAAGTAGTAGACAACCATTACCTATTATATATCCGTACCAGTCTAAGTGACACAATGGTAGACAACTGTTACCCATTATACGTTCGTACCAGTCTTGATGACACGTGGAAGACAACTATTACATATTATATATCAGTCCCAGTCTAAGTGACACGTGGTAGACAACTACTACCTATTATATGTCCGTGCCAGTCTAAGTGACACGTGGTAGACAACTACTACATATTATATATCCTTACCAGCCTTAGTGTCGCTTAATAGGCAACTTTTACATATTATATGTCAGTACCAGTCTAAGTGACACGTGGTAGACCTATTTCTTATTATATATTCGTACCAGAAAAAGTGAGACGTAGTAGACAAGTATTAGCTATTTAGTATCTGTACCAGTGATCTAAGTACCACGTGCTACATCTATCAGATATCGAGACAATTGTAGTACCCATATCACTCAAACAGATAAACCTTTTAGATTCTATCCACTTGTAACGTTTGTACAAAAGTTTTATCTTATATATCCTTCAGTATTCCGGTAACCGTAATCAACTGATCTTGGTTCTATCCGTTTGTTATTTAACTATTCGTTGTAGCGCGAAATGTGGTGAAAAGCAATTTTAACATATATCAAAGCTTCATTTTCTAAAATGCCAAATCACCTCCCATTCAACACCCCTCAGAATATCTTTAGAATCAGAAACAGAAAATATTATCTGAGAACTTTCCGTATCCCGTTTTGAAAATAAACAAAGTGTTTGGAACAATCATAGAAAGTTTCTAGTTCAAATAATGTTTATGTTGATTTCTAGCAAAAACATGAAATCACATTTCATTCGCAGTAAAGATATAAGTTTGATTAATGTTTTAATGGTCCCCAAAGAGTAGTATATATAACCCAAGACATTACAACTATTTTCTATGGATTTACTTTTGTTGTCCCCACAGTTAATAGAGTAAGGAAGAAATAAACAGTCCTTAATAGTTGGATATTTTATTACATTCAGTTTCTAAGTAAATTATTGTAACAATATCTTGAAACACTGGTCTTTGGGTTTCATAGAAGCAATTCTCTTAGAATAACGTGTGAACCTCAGCCAACAGCACAGGTGGAGTTGAAGACATCTTGGAGGTGGTACTGTGGTGAAATATTATATTTTAAAGGGGACGAAACTCAATTTCTTTAAGTCTCGTGTTATTACCAAGCTCTCTTTGTTCAATGTTCAGGAAAAAATTAAATTATAAAAAATACACTCGACATTTAGGCAACCTTCAAAACCATTTTCAAAGGTCGAACATCTAGTTACTACTCTAGAAAATACTGTAATTATACAACAGGTTACTGTATGTTAAGGTCTCCTGCTGGTAAGCGGTAAGTCTACGGATTTACAACGCTAAAATCAGAGGTTCGATTCCCTTCGGTGGATTCACCAGATAACCCGATGTGGCTTTGCTCTGAAAAAACACACCTATGTTGAGGATGTGACAGTTGTGCTCTATTAACTGTAGAGGCGAAATAAGTAATGAATAGCTTACCTCAGAAGGTCTTACTATAAAGATACTTAACGTGCGAATTTTATATGAGAAGAGAAAACAACTGTCTTAAAACTGAAGAATGTTATCGCAGAGTTATCAGAATAACGTTTAAACAAGTATCAACTATTAACAGTTTGAAACGTAAGACGTATACACACTAAAATATGTGGAAAGTTTATAAACAGATTCCAGCAAGATTTTGCTTTTAAAAATGGCAGGAATATTGCGCAAAGAAGATTTTGAACCTCAAACAAACATAGCGAACCGCACACGGACGTCATAGGTAAAATAATTTTAATGGCAGTTTAAGCTTGGACAACACATTATTATATAATATCTTCAATACAGAGGGCCAGGTGGGTTAAGGCCTTCGACTCGTAATCTGAGGGCAGCGAGTTCGAATCCCAGTCGCACCAAACATGCTCGCTCTTTTAGCCGTGGAGGCGTTATAATGTGATGGTCAATCCCACTATTTGTTGGTAAAACAGTAGCCTAAGAGTTGACGGTGGGTAATGATGACTAGCTGCCTTCCCTCTAATTGTAAAATTAGAGACGACTAGCGCAGATAGCCCTCGTGTAGCTTTGCGCGAAATTAAAAAAACAACAAAACTTTAATACTGAACGTATTTTCCTGTATAATTTTTCTTTCTATAAGTAAGCACGACATAATAAACATTCAAAAATTATTTTTAATGTATTCTACAGATTGGAAACTCACGACGTACCGTACGGTGTAAGATACGGTCAGTCTTCTTGATTTCGATCATATAATTGTAAGAAACAAAAAGTTTGTTTTGATTATCCTACAAACGAAAAGATTATTAGGGTTCTCAAGCAAGTCTAGTAAAGTAATACCTTGACAATAATCGTCAATAAACAATCACAGCTAGAGTAAAATTACATAATCTGCTCTCTGACTACGGGAGAAATCACATCCCAGAATTTAGCGATATAAGTCATTAATTTAACGTTGCCTCAATAGGGGACAAACAGAACAAAAATAATACGATAAATTGTTAAATCATGACCGAGACAAAACACAAGAACACATAGGGCAACGACTGAAAAAGTACAATAAAAGACAACAACTCAGATGACGCTGTAAGCGTAAAGTACAATAAAAAACAATAAGAACACAGATAAGGCAACAAGTATAGAAGTAACATGAAAGACAACAAGTATAGAAGTAACATGAAAGACAACAACACAGATGTCGCAGTAAGTGTAAAGTACAGTAAAAGACAACACAGATGTCACAGTAAGTGTAAAGTACAGTAAAAGACAACACACATGATGCAGTAAGTGTAAAGTACAGTAAAAGACAACAGAACAAACTAGGCAGTAAGTGTAAAGTACAGTAAAAGACAACAGAACAAACTAGGCAGTAAATGTAAAGTACAGTAAAAGACAACAGAACAAACTAGGCAGTAAGTGTAAAGTACAGTAAAAGACAACAAGACAAACTAGGCAGTAAGTGTAAAGTACAGTAAAAGACAACAGAACAAACTAGGCAGTAAATGTAAAGTACAGTAAAAGACAACAAGACAAACTAGGCAGTAAGTGTAAAGTACAGTAAAAGACAACAGAACAAACTAGGCAGTAAGTGTAAAGTACAGTAAAAGACAACAGAACAAACTAGGCAGTAAATGTAAAGTACAGTAAAAGACAACAGAACAAACTAGGCAGTAAGTGTAAAGTACAGTAAAAGACAACAAGACAAACTAGGCAGTAAGTGTAGAAGTACAGTAAAAGACAACAAAAACATAGTTAAAGCAGTAAGTGTAGAAGTACAGTAAAAGACAACAAGAACATAGTTAAAGCAGTAAGTGTAGAAGTACAGTAAAAGACAACAAGAACATAGTTAAAGCAGTAAGTGTAAAGTACAGTAAAGACAAACAAGAACATAGTTAAAGCAGTAAGTGTAGAAGTACAGTAAAAGACAACAAGAACATAGTTAAAGCAGTAAGTGTAGAAGTACAGTAAAAGACAACAAGAACATAGTTAAAGCAGTAAGTGTAGAAGTACAGTAAAAGACAACAAAAACATAGTTAAAGCAGTAAGTGTAGAAGTACAGTAAAAGACAACAAGAACATAGTTAAAGCAGTAAGTGTAGAAGTACAGTAAAAGACAACAAGAACATAGTTAAAGCAGTAAGTGTAGAAGTACAGTAAAAGACAACAAGAACATAGTTAAAGCAGTAAGTGTAGAAGTACAGTAAAAGACAACAAGAACATAGTTAAAGCAGTAAGTGTAGAAGTACAGTAAAAGACAACAAAACATAGTCAGTAAAGCAGTAAGTGTAGAAGTAACAGTAAAAAGATCAACAAGAACATAGTTAAAGCAGTAAAGTGTAGAAGCACAGTAAAAGACAACAAGAACATAGTTAAAGCAGTAAGTGTAGAAGCACAGTAAAAATCAACAAGAACATAGTTAAAGCAGCGCAAGCGAAGTTACAGTAAAAACAACAAAAAAACATAGTTAAAGCAGTAAGTGTAGAAGTACAGTAAAAGACAACAAGAACATAGTTAAAGCAGTAAGTGTAGAAGTACAGTAAAAGACAACAAGAACATAGTTAAAGCAGTAAGTGTAGAAGTACAGTAAAAGACAACAGGAACATAGTTAAAGCAGTAAGTGTAAAGTACAGTAAAAGACAACAGGAACATAGTTAAAGCAGTAAGTGTAAAGTACAGTAAAAGACAACAAGAACATAGTTAAAGCAGTAAGTGTAGAAGTACAGTAAAAGACAACAGGAACATAGTTAAAGCAGTAAGTGTAAAGTACAGTAAAAGACACTAACACAGAAGAGGCAGCAATCAGATGTGTGAATATAGGAATTTTTATCCGTTTTGTTTTGATTAATTTGTCGATAATAATAATTAAGGTGCCACCAGATAATTTTTTGTGACGCTAATATATCACCAAAGCTCAGACAACCATACAGAGAATGATTGATGACAAAGATTTTGAGAGTAAAATTACAATTTAAACTATATTTAACTAAAAAAATCAGTATATGTTCCATCAACCATCACTCATTTCTCGATATTATCTTAGCTCACGGCTCAAATGACACAGACATTTTGATTTGATTTTAGCAGTTACGTTTCATACATTAAAGTCTGCCAACTGTAGACATAGAAAGTCACATGGAGCAGTGATTCCACCTGTCTGCCTGTTTTTCTATTGAATAAGCGTTGATCAAGACAGCACGCGTACACCCGTTACAAATCTAGCTGTAAGAATAATAACTCGAAAGAAACGGAACCGAATCGCACCATAAGATAGATGAATTTACATCAATTAAACAAAAGACGTAAGACACTTTTGAAAATTAATATTGTTACCAAATCGGACTATATAATTAAAACAGCTAGCTTTATATTTAAATTAAAGGTATCTATTTCAGTGGATAAAAATAATATTAGACCTATCATAGTGAATAAACTGAGTTTTATAAGGTTTACTCTAGAGGAAAGGACAGTGTCTCCCACAACATTTAACAGTGTTATTCTATGGCTATAAGTTGACGGAGAGGACAGTGTCTCTTACAACATTCAAAACTGTTATTCTATGGCTATAAGGTGAGGGAGAGGACGGTGTCTCTTACAACATTCAATAGTGTTATTCTATGGCTATAAGGTGAGGGAGAGAAGAGTGTCTCTTACAACATTCAATAGTGTTATTCTATGGCTATAAGGTGAGGGAGAGAACGGTGTCTCTTACAACATTCAATACTGTTATTCTATGGCTATAAGGTGAGGGAGACGACGGTGTCTCTTACAACATTCAATAGTGTTATTCTATGGCTATAAGGTAAGAGAGAGGACAGTGTCTCTTACAACATTCAATAGTGTTATTCTATAGCTATAAGGTGAGGGAGAGGAAAGTGTCTCTTACAACATTCAATAGTGTTATTCTATGGCTATAAGGTGAGGGAGAGGACAGTGTCTCTTACAACATTCAATAGTGTTATTCTATGGCTATAAGGTGAGGGAGAGGACAGTGTCTCTTACAACATTCAATAGTGTTATTCTATGGCTATAAGGTGAGGGAGAGGACAGTGTCTCTGTAACATTCAATAGTGTTATTCTATGGCTATAAGGTGAGGGAGAGGACAGTGTCTCTTACAACATTCAATAGTGTTATTCTATGGCTATAAGGTGAGGGAGAAGACAGTGTCTCTTACAACATTCAATAGTGTCATTCTATGGCTATAAGGTGAGGGAGAGGACAGTGTCTCTGTAACATTCAATAGTGTTATTCTGTGGCTGTAAGGTAAGGGAGAGGACAGTGTCACCTACAACATTCAAAAGTGTTATTCTACGGCTATAAAATAAAGGCGAGGACAGTGTCTCCTACAACATTCAATAGTGTTATTATGTGGCTATAAAATAAAGGTGAGGACGGTGTCACCTACAACATTCAATAGTGTTATTCTGTGGCTGTAATGTAAGGGACAGGACGTTGTCTCTTACAACATTCAATAGTGTTATTCTACAGCTATAAGGTGAGGGTGAGTACGGTGTCTCTTACAACATTCAATAGTGTTATTCTATGACTATAAGGTGAGGGAGAAGACAGTGTCTCTTACAACATTCAAAGGTGTTATTCTGTGGCTGTAAGGTAAGGGAGAGGACAGTGTCACCTACAACATTCAAAAGTGTTATTCTACGGCTATAAAATAAAGGCGAGGACAGTGTCTCCTACAACATTCAATAGTGTTATTATGTGGCTATAAAATAAAGGTGAGGACGGTGTCACCTACAACATTCAATAGTGTTATTCTGTGGCTGTAATGTAAGGGACAGGACGTTGTCTCTTACAACATTCAATAGTGTTATTCTACAGCTATAAGGTGAGGGTGAGTACGGTGTCTCTTACAACATTCAATAGTGTTATTCTATGACTATAAGGTGAGGGATAGGACAGTGTCTCTTACAACATTCAATAGTGTTATTCTATGGCTATAAGGTGAGGGAGAGGATAGTATCTCTTACAACATTCAATAGTGTTATTCTATGGCTATAAGGTGAGGGAGAGGACAGTGTCTCTTACAACATTCAATAGTGTTATTCTATGGCTATAAGGTGAGGAAGAGGACAGTGTCTCTTACAACATTCAATAGTTATTCTATGGCTATGAGGTGAGGGAGAGGACGGTGTCTCTCACAACATTCAAAGGTGTTATTCTGTGGCCGTAAGGTAATGGAGAGGACAGAGTCTCCTTCAACATTCAATAGTGTTATGCTGTGGCTGTAAGGCAAAGGCGAGAACAGTGTCACCTGCAACATTCAATAGTTTTATTCTGTGGCTGTAAGGTAAGGGTGAGGACAGTGTCTCTTACAACATTCAATAGTGTTATTCTGTGGCTATGAGGTGAGGGAGAGGACAGTGTCTCTTACAACATTCAATAGTGTTATTCTATGGCTATGAGGTGAGGGAGAGGACGGTGTCACCTACAACATTCAATAGTGTTATTCTACGGTTATAAAATAAAGGCGAGGACAGTGTCTGCTACAACATTCAATAGTGTTATTATGTGGCTATAAAATAAAGGCGAGGACAGTGTCACCTACAACATTCAATAGTGTTATTCTATGGCTATAAGGTGAGGGAGAGGACAGTGTCTCTTACAACATTCAATAGTGTTATTCTATGGCTATAAGGTGAGGGAGAGGACAGTGTCTCTTACAACATTCAATAGTGTTATTCTATGGCTATAAGGTGAGGGAGAGGACAGTGTCTCTTACAACATTCAATAGTGTTATTCTATGGCTATAAGGTGAGGGAGAGGACGGTGTCTCTTACAACATTCAATAGTGTTATTCTGTGGCTATAAGGTGAGGGAAAGGACAGTGTCTCTTACAACATTCAATAGTGTTATTCTATGGCTATAAGGTGAGGGAGAGGACAGTGTCTCTTACAACATTCAATAGTGTTATTCTATGGCTATAAGGTAAGGGAGAGGACAGTGTCACCTACAACATTCAATAATGTTATTCTACGGCTATAAAATAAAGGCGAGGACAGTGTCTCCTACAACATTCAATAGTGTTATTCTGTGGCTGTAATGTAAGGGACAGGACGTTGTCTCTTACAACATTCAATAGTGTTATTCTATGACTATAAGGTGAGGGAGAGGACAGTGTCTCTTACAACATTCAATAGTGTTATTCTATGGCTATAAGGTGAGGGAGAGGACAGTGTCTCTTACAACATTCAATAGTGTTATTCTATGGCTATAAGGTGAGGGAGAGGACAGTGTCTCTTACAACATTCAATAGTGTTATTCTATGGCTATAAGGTGAGGGAGAGGACAGTGTCTCTTACAACATTCAATAGTGTTATTCTATGGCTATAAGGTGAGGGAGAGGACGGTGTCTCTCACAACATTGAAAGGTGTTATTCTGTGGCCGTAAGGTAATGGAGAGGACAGTGTCACCTACAACATTCAATAGTTTTATTCTGTGGCTGTAAGGCAAAGGCGAGAACAGTGTCACGTGCAACATTCAATAGTTTTATTCTGTGGCTGTAAGATAAGGGAGAGGACAGTGTCACCTACAACATTCAATAGTGTTATTCTACGGCTATAAAATAAAGGCGAGGACAGTGTCTGCTACAACATTTAATAGTGTTATTATGTGGCTATAAAATAAAGGCGAGGACAGTGTCACCTACAAAATTAAATAGTGTTATTCTGAGGCTGTAATGTAAGGGACAGGACGTTGTCTCTTACAACATTCAACAATATTTTCCATCGTTTACTGGTAATTTTGTTCCGAAATAATGTCAAGAAATATTACGTTACGTTTAGTTTAAAAAGATGTTTTTATAGAATATTAAAAATAAACTGACATGTTTGGTGAAAATTACAGTAGGCCATAAGGTATGGCGTCTCGAATGTAAGTGTACGAGTTAGTTACATAAATCTCAAATTTGTTTGTACGAAATCACGTTCCTCTTGTTATTATTTTGAGTACTACTGTCGTTTGAGGACAGTGAAAAGCCAGAGTATGTGGATGATGCTTTATAAAAGTATTTATATAAATATATAAAATAATTAATCATAAAAGTGGAGTATAAGTTAATACGACGTTCCAGAAACTGAAAGTGTGGTTTGTTATTTGACTGTTGTAACAGAAGGGTTTATGGGACCGTCATATAATTATAATACTTTGATGTATTTGTTGGTATTTCACCTTGTTATAGGTATGTGTATAAACACATTTCCATAATCTCAACTGAAACATCACTGTTCAATGTAATTTATTATTTACTTAAATAATGTTCAAAACATTTTTAACATAGTTTTAGGAAAAATAGAATATACACGCACACTGTTAGAGAATAAATAATAGAAAAAACTGCTGTTCATAGTACTAAAAAAATGCACCCCAGTAGCACAGCGATATGTCTTTGGATTTACACCGTTAAAAACCGAGTTTTGATAACCGTGGTGGGCATAGCACAAATAGTCCATTGTATAGCTTTGTGTTTAATTCAATAACAATAAAAAATGTTTTCTTAGTTGTTTAAAACTACAGATGGTGATATAATCTTCGTTTTCAACGAAATGTGAAATGGTTGTAAAAAATTACCAAAATAACTTCATTAATTAAGAGGATTTCTCGAACTTAATATTGTATATACATACATTCTAACTCTGTACCCAGGTCTTCATTACTAGTCCAACGTTTCTCAAAGTAACTAATATTTCCTGTAATTCAGCCATTCGTGATAGTTTGTTTTACAAAGTTATATGTGATTTGTTTACTTGGTGTTTCATAACGAGACATACAACTTAGTCAACAGTAGCTTCTATTCTTAAAATCTTCTTCCAATAGAAATTAACTTACCCATCAATACTTCATCCATAGTCTATTTTCCATCAAGGATTTTAATATCCTAATTATTCCTGCTGCTAAGAGTGATATAAAAAACCTCATCTGTACGTCCACAAGTTCACGGAATTTACGGATGGTTGATGCTATCGTAATGTATTGACTCAAAGTCTATACTAAAGTAACGGATATAATCCAGAGACACTCTAGACGTTAAATGAAGCTAATATACAAACATATATGTACAAGATTAGATCAAATAATAAAGTTTATGTAAGCGCACGAGCGGGCTTGCTTACAACAAACATTAAATATTCTGAAACCCTGTAGTCTTCCTTTCTCTACGGATTAATGTTTAGCACATTATAAACAACACATCACCAAATACATGAGTTCCAGGCTAGCCCTCCCTTCTCTAGTAAGCTCAACATATTAACAGTTTCCGAAATACTTTTTTTTTCCATTCTATAGTTGATTCTCAGCAAACTTTCGTGGACATATCAGAATCCTTTTACGCGAAGATATTACTGATGTTAAAAACATATAACAAACAAAAGAATTGGGCCAGATGGGTTAAAGCGTTCGAGTGGTAATCTGAGAGTCGCGGGTTCGAATCCCGGTCACATTAAACAAGCCCGCCCTGGGGCGTTATAATGTTACGGTCAATCCCACTATTCGTTGGTAAAATAGTAGCCCAAGAGTTGGCGGTGGGTAGAGATAATTAAGTGCCTTCCTTCTAGTCTTACACTGCTAAATTAGGGACGGCTAGCACAGATAGCCCTCATGTAGCTTTGTGCGAAATTCAAAACAATTTACAACCAAATTATATGTAATAATTCTCTTCTGTTTTGTTTTTCCCGTAACGAGGTTTGGGACAATAATTAGGAACAAATCGACTGTTTTGTTTGTTTGTTTAGAATTAAGCACAAAGCTACACAACGGGCTATGCCCACAACGATTATCGAAGCCTGGGTTTTAGCGGCATATACATGAAGCTGTGCCACTAGGCGGTGAAATAACTCTATAGTGTAAGGCTACACAATTGGTTTCCATTCACCATAGGGCTGTTGGGTTGGATCGAGCTGCCCCAAATTTTAGTTTGGCCAACCTAAGGCCGTTTTTCTTCCTATTGTTTTCAAAAACCATATTGTCAATTTTAAAATTTAGTATGGCGTTTTTAGGTCGCTAAGAAGAGTCAACAAGATTGTGTCCCCACCCATCCACACAAGGGAAAGAAGCTGGAGTGGAGGACCTTTACGAGTCTTCGAAGTTACTGATGAGCCACCGGAACACCAAGAGAAACTGAAAACACGACTGAGATCAAACACGCTCTAAGGTGCAAAGTTTACTTAGGCCTAACAATATTTCAAAATTTACTTAGGCCTAACAATATTTCAGCGTTACTTGAATTGATTCCTAAATTTTTAAACAAACTGTTTTCCAGGCCATATATATATTTATTTATTTATATTTCAAAGATTCCACATTTTAAGCTGTTCTCGGACAACAGGAATTTTCACCGTCATCCCCGCCCTCTCATGGAGCGTCCCTGCATACTACAAGGTTGTACTACAAGCTTGGTTTGCGATTATTAAAACTAGTAATTAGAGCTATTCTAGAACTATTTCCACTAGCCGTCCCTAATTTAGCAGTGAAAGACTAGAGGGGTGACAAACAGTAATCACCACCCACTGCCAACATTTGAGTTGCTTATTTACTAACGAATAGTGGAATTTGCCGTTACATTATAACGCTCTCAAGGCTGATAGAGCAAAGATGTTTGATGGTACAGGGATTCGAACCTAATCCTAACAATCTGGCCATGCCAGGCCAACCAAATGAATCAACTTGAAAGTTATTATTGGCTAACTATGCAAACCAGAATAAACAAAGTTTCTCTAATTTCGAATCCAGTATTTTATTTCTAAAAAGTGGCGATAGCTAGAGGACACTTGGGTCATCCGATTTCTTATTTTATACGCTTTTCATCGTAAGATTTTAAGCATAATGTATGAAATATTAAAATGTTCAGTAAAAACGGTAATAACAGACACTGATCGTGTTGGCTTCCGATCACATGACTTCTATTAACTAGTAAATGTGTGTTTGATAGTACGAATCGAACTCTACTGAAGTTAGTCGACCACGTGCGATTATATTTTCGTCAATAAAAATGTTTGACCACAGTGAGGAAAGATATGCCAACAAGTTTTTACACTTTTTACTCCTTCAAAATTCCTGGTTTAAGTAACCCCACAACCCCAACAGAAGTAAAATAAAAAAAATTATCCTGACTCAAAGCTAACTTAAATTTGGAAATCAAAATATTCTTAAAAACATAGTCGATTACTGCCCTTCTTTGACTGACAGATTTGATAACTATAATTTGCTTTGTTATGACTAGTTAGTAAACAATGACAAATTTTCGTTTATCGATATCTTCTGTAAAGTTTGATGTTACTAAATTCGTCTGAGAATTGTGTAAAAAGATTGAATCGGATAAGTGACGTATCACCACTATTGCGTTGATCCTATTTTTGTAGATACCTCTCTCAAGAAGATACATTTTGTTGTCTTTTATTACATCTTCTTTGGCCTTTTTTGTTTATTTATTTGTTGTTAAGCGCAACGCTATATAATGGTCTATCTGCATTGTGTCCACAGCAGGGATCGAACTATGAAACTTCGCTTTATAAAATTTCGTACTTACAACTGCGTGTGTGACATTATTTTCCTTACTCGGCGTCTTGTCATGCTTTCTTTTCTCCTCAGGTGACTAAAAAACAAAATGTAACTACCATTCCAGTAGATAATTTAATGCAGAAGTAGCCGTGTGTTGTTGAAAATACTCCCAGTAAATAAGATACTTTAAATTGGTATAGATATATGACCTCAAAATCATTTGGTAACAAAACCACAGTATTCTAAAAGTATCAGTTACATACTTGTTTGCTTTTGAATTTTTCAAAAAGCTACACGAGAATTATTTACGCTAGCTGCACTTAATTTAGCAGCGTAAGACTAGAGGGTAGGCAGATAATCATCACCACCCACCGCTAACTCTCGGACTACTCTTTTGTCAGTTAATATTAGGATTGACCGCACATTATAATGAGCCCACGGCTGAAAGAGCGAGCATACTTGGAGTAATGGGATTCGAGTTAAAAGCCCTCAACAACCTAATCATGCTGGGCCACCGTATGATGCAACACATTTATACCTTTTGAAATAACACCATGTTACAGAAAAATGCATTTCAAGTTAACAATTAATCATGTATAATGATGATACATCAATAGAACACCCTGTATAATCATGTCACATCAATAAAACATCCTGTATAATCATGTCACATCAACAAAACATCCTGTATAATCATGTCACATCAATAGAACACCCTGTATAATCATGTCACATCAACAAAACATCCTGTATAATCATGTCACATTAATAAAACATCCTGTATAATCATGTCACATCAATATAACACCCTGTATAATCATGTCACATTAATAGAACACCCTGTATAATCATGTCACATCAATAAAACATCCTGTATTATCATGTCACATCAATAGAACACCCTGTATAATCATGTCACATCAATAAAACACCCTGCATAATCATGTCACATCAACAGAACACCCTGTATAATCATGTCACATCAATAAAACACCCTGTATAATCACGTCAGATCAATAGAACACCCTGTATAATCACGTCAGATCAATAGAACACCCTGTATAATCATGTCACATCAATAAAACATCCTGTATAATCACGTCACATCAATAGAACACCCTGTATAATCATGTCACATCAATAGAACACCCTGTATAATCATGTCACATCAATAGAACACCCTGTATAATCATGTCACATCAATAAAACACCCTTTATAATCATGTCACATCAATAAAACCTCCTGTATAATTATGTCACATCAATAGAACATCCTGTATAATCATGTCACATCAATAGAACATCCTGTATAATCATGTCACATCAATAAAACATCCTGTATAATCATGTCACATCAATAGAACACCCTGTATAATCATGTCACATCAATAGAACACCCTGTATAATCATGTCACATCAATAAAACATCCTGTATAATCATGTCACATCAATAGAACACCCTGTATAATCATGTCACATCAATAGAACACCCTGTATAATCATGTCACATCAATAGAACACCCTGTATAATCATGTCACATCAATAAAACTTCCTGTATAATCATGTCACATCAATAAAACTTCCTGTATAATCATGTCACATCAATAAAACATCCTGTATAATCATGTCACATCAATAGAACACCCTGTATAATCATGTCACATCAATAGAACACCCTGTATAATCATGTCACATCAATAAAACATCCAGTATAATAATTTCAAGATAATAAAAACGTCTGTACGTTGATGCCACATTAACAAGTAATTCTGTATAAAGTTGTCACTTATGAAGTTGTTTTTGTCTTTTGAATGACGTAACAGATTAGTTAACTTTAGATGTTTTTCAGAATAATCTCTCTCGGAGATAATTGTGTTTTCAGATTATACAACGTTATCCACTTGAAATGTGGATGATCTTCGTTCAGTGATTCCAGTTACTGCAAACAGAAAATCTGTCTGTAGTTGTCACTCCACTGACTCGCCATGTTTTCAGAACATAAAAACAATATTTAAGGACGTTTCGCTCTCTTAGCTACGTGGTTATTACGCTGAAAAAAAGTCGCTTACTGAATCCGGTAATCTTGTTTTTTTGCACGAGCCTTAAATGGTACTGCTTGTTAACGTAGAACAAATAGACATTTAAAAGCAAAGGTGTTTGTTCAGTCTGAGACTAGGACTAAGGTTGTGTAGGTACAGCAAAAGCTGACGCTACAGAGAAATTGTAGATAGGTTGCAAATAATGAAGTAATAGTCAGATTGTCTGAAAGTTCTAAAACTCAAGCTACGTCACTGATTAAGGTGATGTTAATACAACCTTCTTTCAAATTACAAGGACAGCATATGGAACACATTCTGTACAATTCACTGAAACGTTTCCAGAGATTTCGGACAACGTGTTCATGAAGATGATGATAATGTATTTATAACAACGTTACTAAGACTCTTTGATGCTGTTTAGCAAAAAGCCACACACCAGGTTTTTGACCTGACATATACAAATCGGTGTAGTTACCGTAGCGCCACCTAGGGAGAAATATTAAAACGTTCTTACGTCGCATATAAACTTCAACAAATGAGATGACCGGCAAGCAGCAGCATCCTAACATGTTAACACGTTCACTGTCACTTTTATAACTTACTCACAGCAGCACTCTAACATACATGTTAACACGTTCACTGTCACTTGTATAACTTACAGCAGCACTCTAACATACATGTTAACACGTTCACTGTCACTTTTATAACTTACAGCAGCAGCACTCTAACGTGTTAACACGTTCACTGTCACTTTTATAACTTACTCACAGCAGCACTCTAACATCATCATACAAGTTAACACGTTGTCTGTCACTTTTATAACTTACTCTCAGCAGCATCCTAACACCATTATACATGCCACTTTATAACTTACTCACAGCAGCATCCTAACACCATTATACATGTTAACACGTTGTTTGCCACTTTTATAACTTACTCACAGCAGCATCCTAACACCATTATACATGTTAACACGTTGTCTGCCACTTTTATAACTTACTCTCAGCAGCATCCTAACACCATTATACATGTTAACACGTTGATTGTCACTTTTATAACTTACTCACAGCAGCATCCTAACATCATCATACAAGTTAACACGCTGTCTGCCACTTTTATAACTTACTCACAGCAGCATCCTAACACCATTATACATGTTAACACGTTGTCTGCCACTTTTATAACTTACTCACAGCAGCATCCTAACACCATTATACATGTTAACACGTTGCCTGCCACTTTTATAACTTACTCACAGCAGCATCCTAACATGTTAACACGTTGTCTGCCACTTTTATAACTTACTCACAGCAGCATCCTAACACCATTACACATGTTAACACGTTGTCTGCCACTTTTATAACTTACTCACAGCAGCATCCTAACACCATTACACATGTTAACACGTTGTCTGCCACTTTTATAACTCACAGCAGCAGCACCCTAACACCATCACACACCTTAATACATTGACTGTCACTTTTATAAATTACAGCAGCAGCATCCTAACACCATTATACACGTTAACACGTTCACTGTCACTTTTATAACTCACAGCAGCAGCACCCTAACACCATCACACACCTTAATACATTGACTGTCACTTTTATAAATTACAGCAGCAGCATCGTAACACCATTATACACGTTAATACGTTCACTGTCACTTTTATAACTTACTCTCGATGTGGATTCCTGTACGTGGTGAGGAGACCTCCCAGGGAAGGTTCTGTTCTTTCAGTTTACCTCCTCTGTGAACTAAACATCCACCCACGTGTTTGCCATGCCTGGCGCTTCTTGAAGAGGAGGAGAGGCTCCTGGTGGTTGAGGGGTACAACCTTGACACACCACTTTGGCCTTGAATTCCTGTAGACGGCGGCCTTGAGGTGCCTGCCCCCTTTGGTCAATCGGCTGGTCCACTTGGGCTAGGGTCAACAAAATACCAGTGTTTGATGTTCTCAACAGCTGTTGTGGACACTGTATCTGATGCTGGTGTTTGGTATAGTGCTCACAAAACCCTGGCGTTGCTGCAGTGTCCTTGTTTGACATTGTAGCGCGTCCCCTCGTAGGGCTCCATAGTAAGTGGGGTCAGTGGGCACCGACATTTCCCTTTTTTATTATGGATTCTCCAAATAAAAACTTAAATAAAATAGTGAAAAAAACAGTTCATAGGTAAACGACCACATTTTAAAAATTCTGAAAAGCAATCTTCAACATATGTACCGCCTGTTGTACCTCATTTTCTTATCCTACATTCTCTTTCAGACAAACCTTTAGGGCAAATGTCTCCCTTTTTCATTCAGAAATTTTAATTGGAGAGCCAGCAAAGAATCTTCGATCTGGTGACATATTGGTAGAAACATCCACATTTCAACACAGTGAACTCTTCTCACCTATTGAGGTTACATCTCATGCTACTTTGAATTCATCACGAGGAAATATTGTTTAGAGGGTTTTAAAGAACATCTCCGAGTCGGAAATTCTCGCTGGTTTCTCCACTTTAGGAGTTTCTGCAGTGAGGCGTATCTCCACTCGCAAAGATGGAATTATGATGCCGACCAATACCTTCGCTCTGACATTTATATTACCACGTCCACTTGCCACTATCAAGGCAGGTTATCTTAATTGCAGGGTACGGCCATACATTTCAAACCCTCTCCGATGTTTCCAGTGTCAGCGGTTCAGTCACTCAAAGACGTCATGTCATGGTACCTTGACATGTGCTCATTGTGGTGGCAATGACCATGATGCCTATGAGTGTGATACGGACCCTCATTGCGTCAATTGCAATGGCTCTCACCTGTCCTACTTTTGTTCTTGCCATAAATGGTTGGAAGAAAAAGAGGTGCAGCATTTGAAAACAGTTCATAACATTACTTATCCTGAGGCTCGAAAGTTGCTGTCCACCACCTTATCTTGGACACGTGCTGCTGCACTTCGTTCCACTACCACAGTGGCAGTACAGACGGATCTCTCTGTGCCTCCAAAAGAATCGTTCTCAAAATAAATGAAAAGTCTTTTGACTTCCATGGTTACAAAAGTTGATGATTGAACTTCAATATCCATCTCTGTACCTTACATACATTCCAACAAGCCCCAAGATCCACATCCTTTGGTTCCAGGTACAGGCATATCCTCGGATACATCTACTTCTCCCACCCCAACATGCAAAACGATCATTCGTTCACGTCCTCAGTCACTGGAATCCCCTTCCAACAGCAAAAATCTGCCCAATCGACCCAGGGCAGGATCCATGGAAGTCGATAGACCTCCCTCGAATAAGGACAGTAAGGAAAAAAGACTTGGTCATAAACAGAAGGGTTCTCCACCCAATTCGCCTATACATGAATAAAAATGGCCACCTTGATACAGTAGAACTCGAGGTTTGCGTTCTAATCTGGATAACGTCAAAACACTGATTGCTTTCTACCATCCTGTATGTCTTTCCTTGTAGGAAACATTTCTGAAACCTGCCAATACAGTCATCTTTCGGTGGTTTTCTTTGTACAGAAATGACAGACTGTGTTATGGACGAATGCACGAATAGGTGGCACTTCTGGCTGATCAGCATGTGCCCACCCTGTCATTGCCACTCGACAAACCTTTGGAGGCCGTGGCCATCCGTGTTTCTTTGGGTCATACCATCATTGTTTGTTCTCTCTACTAGTGTTATTGGTGATGGTAACACTGTCCACCTTGGTAATGTTTTTAGTTTTTTTAAAGGTCATTAACCTTTTTATTGCCATTTAAGTTTTTTAATTTACACATTAAACCTTTTTTTATGTAATTCCCTTTTAAGAATCAAAGTCCATCTAGTTCGATTTGAAATTAGAAAATGGCTGTAACGTTAAATAATTCGAAACCAGGACTGGAAAGGCCAACTTCAGGTAACTAACGCTGCTGTTTAACTACCAGTTAGTCATCCAGACGAGTTATAATTAAAATTTTGCTACAAGTCTTTTAAAATTTTTATTACTTTACTTTTTCAAAATGGACATAACGTCAAATAACTCGGAACCAGGACTGGAAAGACCAACTTCAGGTGACTGACGGTGGTTTTTGTACTTACCTGTTAGTCCTCCTGGCGAGTTATGAAAATTACAATTACGCTACAGAAAGTCCTTAACAACTTATATTATTGTAGTTTTTTCTCTTAATGTTGTAGACTAGATGTAAACATTGGTTTTATGCTACTTATTTGTTTTTTAACTTTTTGTTTTATCTTAATTTCCTTTTCATAATTTTACTAAAATTACTTTAATTTTAACGTTAACACGTTGACTGTCACTTTTATAAATTATTCACAGCTGCAGCATCCTAACACCATCATACACGTTAACACGTTGACTGTCACTTTTATAACTTACTCACAACAGCAGCATCCTAACACCATCATACACGCTAACACCTTGACTGTCACTCTGATGACGTAATGTAATATATATTGTAGGTCAGTGGCTAGAGCTGATCATGTGAAGTAACGTGTACTCTCGGTCAGTTGCTAAAACTGGTGATGTAAAGTGTAATGTAAGTCAATGGCTAGAGCTGGTGATTTAACTGGACTTGTACTATAGGTCAGTGGCTAAAGCAGATGATATAACGTAACGTGTTAGAGGTTACAAACGTGAATGTAAAAGGTACATTTGCCATTACATATCGTATTTGCCCGAATATAATTCACAACCAATTCTGGAAGGTTAAACTGAAGATAGTTTGTTTTACTCATAAGTTGTAGAATATACATTAAGTAGTTTATAAATACAGTAAACAAATATCGATATATTAAACATTTTTAGACTTCTTCCATTGACATTTTTCACGTACCAGTTTTACGGAACGTATATAAAAAATTATACGTGGTAATAAAGTCAGTAAATCAATCACTTTCATATAAATCTTCATTAACTACCATCGGATTTACTTCCTTGAATCTTTGCTTCCTTCTCTTCTGATTATCACATCATGTCTTCATCCATTCCATTAGTTACGTTGTATGTGCAATTTTTAAAACATTCAATGATATCTTAATAATGTTTGGTGGTAACTTCTTGTAAATTTTCTAACAAAACTGAGAGTGTGCGAATATAATGAGCAGTGACTTTTACGGGAGGTATATGGAGGGATAAAGTTCGCCTTATATTCGGGCAAATACGTTATTATTTCTTCGTCATTTCGCAGCCAAACCTCTCGTCAACGAGCATTTAGGTTTTCTAAACTCACTCTTTAGGATCAGTGAGTGTGACTTTTATGTGCAAACATTTCATCCTACACTTGTAAGTATTAGTTTTATATTTTAATAAGTTGTATGTATCCAAATAGTGATGTTTTGTATTTTAATAAGTTGTATGTATCTAAACAATGATGTTTTGTATTTTAATAAGTTGTGTGTATCTAAACAGTGATGTTTTATATTTAAATAAATTTTAGGTATTTAAACAGTGACGTTTAGTATTTTAATAAGTTGTATATATCCAAACAGTGATGTTTTATATTTTAATAAGTTGTATGTATCTAAACAGTGATGTTTTGTATTCTAATATGTTGTATGTATGTAAACAGTGATGTTTTGTATTTTAATAAGTTGTATGTATCTAAACAATGATGTTTTGTATTTTAATAAGTTGTGTGTATCTAAACAGTGATGTTTTATATTTAAATAAATTTTAGGTATTTAAACAGTGACGTTTAGTATTTTAATAAGTTGTATATATCCAAACAGTGATGTTTTATATTTTAATAAGTTGTATGTATCTAAACAGTGATGTTTTGTATTCTAATATGTTGTATGTATGTAAACAGTGATGTTTTGTATTTTAATAAGTTGTATGTATGTAAACAGTGATGTTTTGTATTTTAATAAGTTGTATGTATCTAAACAGTGATGTTTTGTATTTTAATAAGCTGTATGTATCTAAACAGTGATGTTTCATATTTAGTAAATTGTATGTATCTAAACAATGATGTTTTGTATTTTAATAAGTTGTGTGTATGTAAGCAGTGATATTATATATTTTGTGAATTACACACGAAAATGCCTAACTTGCACCGAAGTATTAATCAAGGCTGATGTTAACGTAATGTGTAACAACGCACCTAAATGTTACACATGGCTAAAGTTAACATAATGCCTGAATTGCACGTATATATTACATAAGGCTTAATTTAAGAAAAGTCTAAATTGCATCTAAATATTATCTAAGGCTAAAGTTAACAGTTGTATTTGGATATCACACTTAAGTCCAGGTTGCATGTAGATATTGCACAAGGATTAACTTGACACAAGTCTTACTTCCACCTAAGTAAAATCACTGTAATCTGAATGTTATCACCTTTCTACTGTCCACATTAAATGGCCAACTGCTGAAAATATTTGAATTAAATATGAGGTGAATTTTCTAACTTATTTAGGTTACCTATATTTATAATCTAGTGTTTTTAATTGTTAAGATTTAATTTTTCAATATGTTTTATGAAGATGATTTTTGTTGAATTTAAAATATTTTCATACTTTAAATTATAGGTAAACAATAATATATCTGGTATATTTTTCGCAAACTATTGGTAAATAAGGAATTCTCAACCATTACAACTCATGTGGAAATTAAAGTTCCCAAAACCTGCGAAAGTGCATCGCTAGATGGCACTACGTGAATCAAGTAAATTTTATCGGTCGATTATAATTATTTATAATTAAAGAATATGAACTGAAAACTGAAAGGAGAAAAGAAAGTTAAATACGAAACATAAAAACACATTATATCACAAATGAATCATTTATTGGGTAATATGGATACCAGATTCTGTGATTTAGTAAAAGAACCAATTTCACTACTAATATATGACAGTTTTCGTATTACACTGAAGTATAGACGAGTTTGAACAAAAAGCTTCCATAAAGTAGTAGTATTATGTTTGTTTGAGTTCAGCACAAAGGTGTATCTGTGCTCTCCCCATAATCCGGTTTTTAGCGTTGTAAGTCCGCAGACATGCCGCTATGCCACTGAAGTGACTTGGAATTATTAATTAGAACACTTTTACAGATTCAGACGTATAATATGTACTAATATGCTTGTCAATGGTTATGGATATAAGTTTTACATGGTGGTTATAGTTGTAAGTTATAATTAGTGGTTATAATTTTATACGTGATGGTTATAGTTTTACGTTATAGTTGGTGGTTATACTTCTACGTTATACGTGGTGCCTATAGTTTTACGTTATGTGATGTTATAGTTCTAATTGATGTGGTGGTTATAGTTTTACACTATACGTGGTGGTTATAATTATAAGTTATACCTAGTGGTTATAGTTCTACGTTTTACATGATAGTTATTATTCTAAGCTATACTTAATGGTTATAATTATAAGTTATACCTGGAGGTTATAGTTATACGTGATGGTTATAATTCTAACTTATATGTTGTGGTTATATTTCTACGTTATATATGGTGGTTATGGTTCTAAATTATAGTGATCGTTATAGTTCTAATTTATACATTATGGTTATAGTTCTAATTTATACATTATGGTTATAGTTCTATATTATATGTGGTGGTTATAGTTCTAAGTTATACTGAGTAGCTACAGTTCTATATTATATGTGGTGGTTATAGTTCTAAGTTATACTCAGTAGCTACAGTTCTATATTATATGTGGTGGTTATAGTTCTAAGTTATACTCAGTAGCTACAGTTCTACATTATATGTGGTGGTTATAGTTCTAAGTTATACTCAGTAGCTACAGTTCTACATTATAAGTGGTAGTTATAGTTCTACGTTATACGTGATTTTGATGTGATGATCCAATGATATGATTTTACTTCTCTCATACCAATGTGGCTCATGAATTTAAACCAGTGTTTGAAAAGAAAAACACTCTTCAATTTCATCGAATCTCTTTCTATCATTCCATAGGAATATGACGTGGAATGTATTTACAGAGACGTATTATGTTGTTTGCTGGCAGAACAAAACGAACACTAAAGTCCTTTTTATACGAGGTAATAGTCCTAAAGTAAATAGTCTATAAAAATATGTGCACATTTATACAATTCAAGCGAAACTGTTGCCAAAAAAAGGAAACCCTAACTAAAGAAGAGTTATTTTTGGAATTTGTAACCGATTTTACAATTACAACACTGTGTGGTCACACATTTAAAAACAGCTCTCTCAAGCTTCAGTTCTATACAGTATCCTTTACACAGATTAAAATCGATTAACGCTCGTGGTCTATTTGCACATACATAGTGTAATGTTCTCGTTTAGTGACAGACGATGATCTCTGTTCAACAGCGTTTATTGGTTCTTGAGGGAATAGAAACGCGACAGAATGAAGTAGCTGTTGAACCAAATCTTTTACACTCAATACTCCTAGGATGATTACATCCGTACTTCAAAAACATTCCATCACCAGTCAGCAAGTAACAACCGAATTTTAACTCCAAAATTTCACAATCAGTAAGTGAATACTGAATTGTTACTCAGCACCATCCATGACTAACCAGTAAGTGAATACTGAATTGTTACTCAGCACCATCCATGACTAACCAGTAAGTTAATACTGAATTGTTACTCAGCACCATCCATGACTAACCAGTAAGTTAATATTGAATTGTTACTCAGCACCATCCATGACTAACCAGTAACTTGATACTGAATTGTTACTCAGCATCATCCATGACTAACCAGTAAGTTGATACTGAATTGTTACTCAGCATCAACCATTGTTAACCAATAACTTGATACTGAATTGTTACTCAGCACTATCCATGACTAACCAGTAAGATGATACTGAATTGTTACTCAGCACCATCCATGACTAACCAGTAAGTTGATACTGAATTGTTACTCAGCACCATCCATGGTTACCCAGTAAGTTGATACTGAATTGTTACTCAGCACTATCCATGACTAACCAGTAAGTTGATACTGAATTGTTACTCAGCACCATCCATGGCTAACCAGTAAGTTGATACTGAATTGTTACTCAGCACTATTCATGACTAACCAGTAACTTGATACTGAATTGTTACTCAGCACCATCCATTGTTAACCAATAACTTGATACTGAATTGTTACTCAGCACTATCCATGACTAACCAGTAAGATGATACTGAATTGTTACTCAGCACCATTCATGACTAACCAGTAAGTTGATACTGAATTGTTACTCAGCACCATCCATGGTTACCCAGTAAGTTGATACTGAATTGTTACTCAGCACTATCCATGACTAACCAGTAAGTTGATACTGAATTGTTACTCAGCACCATCCATGGCTAACCAGTAAGTTGATACTGAATTGTTACTCAGCACTATTCATGACTAACCAGTAACTTGATACTGAATTGTTACTCAGCACCATCCATTGTTAACCAATAACTTGATACTGAATTGTTACTCAGCACTATCCATGACTAACCAGTAAGTTGATTCTGAATTGTTACTCAGCACCATCCATGACTAACCTGTAAGTTGATACTGAATTGTTACTCAGCACTATCCATGACTAACTAGTAAGTTGATACTGAATTGTTACTCAGCACCATCCATGACTAACCAGTAAGTTGATACTGAATTGTTACTCAGCACCATCCATGGCTAACCAGTAAGTTGATACTGAATTGTTACTCAGCACCATCCATGACTAACCAGTAAGTTGATACTGAATTGTTACTCAGCACCATCCATGACTAACCAGTAACTTGATACTGAATTGTTACTCAGCACTATCCATGACTAACCAGTAAGTTGATACTGAATTGTTACTCAGCACCATCCATGGTTACCCAGTAAGTTGATACTGAATTGTTACTCAGCACTATCCATGACTAACCAGTAAGTTGATACTGAATTGTTACTCAGCACCATCCATGGCTAACCAGTAAGTTGATACTGAATTGTTACTCAGCACTATTCATGACTAACCAGTAACTTGATACTGAATTGTTACTCAGCACCATCCATTGTTAACCAATAACTTGATACTGAATTGTTACTCAGCACTATCCATGACTAACCAGTAAGTTGATACTGAATTGTTACTCAGCACCATCCATGACTAACCAGTAAGTTGATACTGAATTGTTACTCAGCACCATCCATGGTTAACCAGTAAGTTGATACTGAATTGTTACTCAGCACCATCCATGGCTAACCAGTAAGTTGATACTGAATTGTTACTCAGCACCATCCATGACTAACCAGTAACTTGATACTGAATTGTTACTCAGAATCATCCATGACTAACCAGTAAGTTGATACTGAATTGTTACTCAGCACTATCCATGACTAACCAGTAAGTTGATACTGAATTGTTACTCAGCACCATCCATGGTTACCCAGTAAGTTGATACTGAATTGTTACTCAGCACTATCCATGACTAACCAGTAAGTTGATACTGAATTGTTACTCAGCACCATCCATGGCTAACCAGTAAGTTGATACTGAATTGTTACTCAGCACTATTCATGACTAACCAGTAACTTGATACTGAATTGTTACTCAGCACTATCCATGACTAACCAGTAAGTTGATACTGAATTGTTACTCAGCACCATCCATGACTAACCAGTAAGTTGATACTGAATTGTTACTCAGCACCATCCATGGTTAACCAGTAAGTTGATACTGAATTGTTACTCAGCACTATCCATGGTTACCCAGTAACTTGATACTGAATTGTTACTCAGCACTATCCATGACTAACCAGTAAGTTGATACTGAATTGTTACTCAGCACCATCCATGGCTAACCAGTAAGTTGATACTGAATTGTTACTCAGCACTATTCATGACTAACCAGTAACTTGATACTGAATTGTTACTCAGCACCATCCATTGTTAACCAATAACTTGATACTGAATTGTTACTCAGCACCATCCATTGTTAACCAATAACTTGATACTGAATTGTTACTCAGCACTATCCATGACTAACCAGTAAGTTGATACTGAATTGTTACTCAGCACCATCCATGACTAACCAGTAAGTTGATACTGAATTGTTACTCAGCACCATCCATGACTAACCAGTAAGTTGATACTGAATTGTTACTCAGCACTATCCATGACTAACCAGTAAGTTGATACTGAATTGTTACTCAGCACCATCCATGACTAACCAGTAAGTTGATACCGAATTGCCAGTCAACACGACCCATGGTTAAGACCAGTAAATTAATACTGTACCTTTTAGTAAGTAATAAATTCTCCCTTCACATGTTCCAACTAGTATGCCTGGTTGTAAGTATTGAATTTTGAGAGAAACTGGTTTTACTGCAGTAAAAATAACTTGGAGGAATCAGTTCTAAGCAGTTAAGGAAGTCGGCTTTGAATATTACAAATAAAAGCGAAAACTTTAAACCACCCTGTATATTTACCAATCGAGACGACACAAAAATGTTCACTAAAAGGCACCTGTCTTAGAACAGACATGTAAGAAAGTGTTGCAGTACGGAGCCTTATGGAACCGGACGTAGTGTAGTTCGATGACATCACGAAATGGCTTTTCACTGGTAACGATAACTCAGTGTGTGGAAAACACAGTAGGAATCGTTTCTTCAAACTGTAATATTATTTGAGTTATAGCAACTACAGGTGGAAAAAATAATATTACACTAACGAGCAAATTAATGATACTTTGAAGTAAGAAATTACTTCAGTTTTGAAAAATAATATAAATTTGAAGTTAACACAATGGGCTATCGAAAACCGGTTTCTAGCGGTGTAAGTCTGGAGACATGCCGCCCAGCGAGGGTGAAATATCTAGTGCTTTTAACAGTTAAGTTTCATCTTTGACAAAATAACTCTTCGCTGAAAGACAAATTACGATAAGTTTTTGCTCCAGTGTAATTCCATAGTCCTAGAATAAGAAACATCTTTAAAAAGAAAGTAGATAAAGTTTAAGGACAAGAAATCCGCTTTTGACGTCGTAATGTTACGGAACATTACCTCTTACTACGTGACACATGGTAGGCAGCTCTTTCACTTTAACCGAAAGTCATAATTTAACCAATTATTGGACTTGAAACCGAATAATACTGTTCAAATCTAAATTATCATAAACAATACACTTGAACATCATGTCTAATGCATTTCACTCGGTCATTCCCTACATGTACATGACATACCTCGTTAAAAATGCGTTACTTTAAAACTATCAAATTCTCCAGCGACACATTCTGTGATAAAGTTCAGTAACACACATAAGAATAATATATGACAATGTAGGATGAACTTAAAAATGAGGCCCAGACACACCTCGGTCGAAATAAGTATACACAGGATGGCCAAAGATATGTCTAAAAACAAATTCCCAAAATGCATCTTCTAATTCTTCTGGGCTAGTCCCCCATTAGTACAGCGGTAAGTCTACGGATTTACAACGCTAAAATCAGGGGTTCGATTCTCCTCTCTGGACTCAGTAGGTAGCCCGATGTGGCTTTGTTATATGAATACACATTCACACACATACACACACACAACCATCTGAGCTAAAATAAAAATAAAACATTGTAATTATCCAGACATCACACATGGCTCGGCATGGCCAGGTGAGTTAAGGCGTTCGACTCATAATATCGGTCGCACCAAACATGCTCGCCCTTTCAGCCGTGGGGGCGTTATAATGTGACGGTCAATCCCACTATTCGTTGGTAAAAGAGTAGCCCAAGAGTTGGCGGTGGGTGGTGATGACTAGGTGCCTTCACTATAGTCTTACACTGCTAAATTAGGGGCGGCTAGCGCAGATAGCCCTCGTATAGCTTTGCGCGAAGTTCAAAAACAAACAAACAAACAATCCAGACATCACACATCTTCACAGATACTAGTCTGAAGACCTGTGTCCAGACACTATGTTATAATGTATGGTGTTTGAAAATATACAATAAGATATTTCTATTAAAAAAGTACAGAACTGAAAGAGTATATCCAAATTATTTTTGTAAGAGATCTGCAGAAACTGTTAGGTTAATTTGTAAAATAAATTTAATATAAAGTTTCTTCATAGATCGACAAAGTACATTTGTTAATATATACATATTTGCATGCCACCCTAAGTGACAAATACATTCATAATTATAGAACCAAGCACTGAAAACCACAATCTGCTTTCCCCAAGCTTGTAATTGTAACCGGTGCTGTATTGATCCATGTTCTACACAATGGTAACCGTTCTCTAAAGCTAGCCATGAGACGTGTATGTCACATGATCATATAGAGTGTTGCTACTTGGCTTTATTAGCACAGACGCGCTTGATTTCGCAGAATTTGTACTTTATCAACCGAACAAACGTTCATGCATTTCAACAGAGGATACTCAGAGGTTTTAAACAAACAAATTATCTAACTAGGTTGTCCACATGTAACAGTAACATCACGAGATTGATAGGCTGTGTATGGAAACATTTTGCAAATATTCCCTCTAAGTAAACGACATTCAAGGGAAAAAACAGATGCTAATTTTATCAGTCATTGTTACAACAAACACCTGACTTTATGGTCATACTACAATTGATAGTACAAGAAACATCTGACATTTTCATTCTACATCCGTTACTACAATAAACATTTGACATTGTCATTCTACATCCGTTACTACAACAAACATCTGACATTGCCATTCTACATCCGTTGCTACAACAAACATTTGACATTGCCATTCTACATCCGTTACTACAACAAACATTTGACATTGTCATTCTACATCCGTTACTACAACAAACATTTGACATTGTCATTCTACATCCGTTACTACAACAAACATCTGACATTGCCATTCTACATCCGTTGCTACAACAAACATTTGACATTGTCATTCTACATCCGTTACTACAACAAACATTTGACATTGTCATTCTACATCCGTTACTACAACAAACATTTGACATTGTCATTCTACATCCGTTACTACAACAGACATTTGACATTGTCATTCTACATCCGTTACTACAACAGACATTTGACATTGTCATTCTACATCCGTTACTACAACAAACATCTGACATTGTCATTCTACATCCGTTACTACAACAAACATTTGACATTGCCATTCTACATCCGTTACTACAACAAACATTTGACATTGTCATTCTACATCCGTTACTACAACAAACATTTGACATTGTCATTCTACATCCGTTACTACAACAAACATCTGACATTGCCATTCTACATCCGTTGCTACAACAAACATTTGACATTGTCATTCTACATCCGTTACTACAACAAACATTTGACATTGTCATTCTACATCCGTTACTACAACAAACATTTGACATTGTCATTCTACATCCGTTACTACAACAGACATTTGACATTGTCATTCTACATCCGTTACTACAACAAACATCTGACATTGCCATTCTACATCCGTTGCTACAACAAACATTTGACATTGTCATTCTACATCCGTTACTACAACAAACATTTGACATTGTCATTCTACATCCGTTACGACAACAAACATTTGACATTGCCATTCTACATCCGTTACTACAACAAACATTTGACATTGTCATTCTACATCCGTTACTACAACAAACATTTGACATTGTCATTCTACATCCGTTACTACAACAAACATTTGACCTTCCGGTCATCCTACTGTCACTAGTACAGCAAACATTTGTTTAATGTTAATAGTTGCTATAGGATAATATATTTTTCCTCACTACAATATTCGTTATACAATATACTGATGATGTACTGTTCCTCACTACAATATTCGTTATACAATATACTGATGATGTACTGTTCCTCACTACAATATTCGTTATACAATATACTGATGATGTATTGTTTTTCACTACAATATTCGTTATACAATATACTGATGATGTACTGTTCCTCACTACAATATTCGTTATACAATATACTGATGATGTACTGTTCTTCACTACAATATTCTTTGTACAATATACTGATGATGTATGTACTGCTCGTCCCTACAATATTCGTTATACAATATACTGATGATGTATTGTTTTTCACTACAATATTCGTTATACAATATACTGATGATGTACTGTTCCTCACTACAATATTCGTTATACAATATACTGATGATGTATTGTTTTTCACTACAATATTCGTTATACAATATACTGATGATGTACTGTTCCTCACTACAATATTCGTTATACAATATACTGATGATGTACTGTTCTTCACTACAATATTCTTTGTACAATATACTGATGATGTATGTACTGCTCGTCCCTACAATATTCGTTATACAATATACTGATGATGTATTGTTTTTCACTACAATATTCGTTATACAATATACTGATGATGTACTGTTCCTCACTACAATATTCGTTATACAATATACTGATGATGTATTGTTTTTCACTACAATATTCGTTATACAATATACTGATGATGTACTGTTCCTCACTACAATATTCGTTATACAATATACTGATGATGTATTGTTTTTCACTACAATATTCGTTACACAATATACTGATGATGTATTGTTTTTCACTACAATATTCGTTATACAATATACTGATGATGTACTGTTCCTCACTACAATATTCGTTATACAATATACTGATGATGTACTGTTCCTCACTACAATATTCGTTATACAATATACTGATGATGTATTGTTTTCACTACAATATTCGTTACACAATATACTGATGATGTACTGTTCCTCACTACAATATTCGTTATACAATATACTGATGATGTACTGTTTTTCACTACAATATTCGTTATACAATATACTGATGATGTACTGTTCCTCACTACAATATTCGTTATACAATATACTGATGATGTATTGTTTTTCACTACAATATTCGTTATACAATATACTGATGATGTACTGTTCCTCACTACAATATTCGTTATACAATATACTGATGATGTACTGTTCCTCACTACAATATTCGTTATACAATATACTGATGATGTATTGTTTTTCACTACAATATTCGTTACACAATATACTGATGATGTACTGTTCCTCACTACAATATTCGTTATACAATATACTGATGATGTACTGTTTTTCACTACAATATTCGTTATACAATATACTGATGATGTACTGTTCCTCACTACAATATTCGTTATACAATATACTGATGATGTATTGTTTTTCACTACAATATTTGTTACTGCTTTATAGTTCATATTTTTACGTCTCTATATGTTTCTAAATTACAGTTCACTGTTTTGTCTTTAAATAAAACAGAAAACGTATATGGAAAATTGAACGACTATGTATGTATTTTAGGAGTAATTCAAATGTTGTAATTTTCATTTTTTCTTAAATACCTTTCTTGAAACTAAAATACTGATTTCAATCGGAAGAAATAATTGTGTTTCGTAAAATAATTGGTTTTAAACAAAACTATCTGGTAAACAGATGTTGATGTCACTGTTTCTTTTATTTTACGCTCCTATTAACTTCTGGGTCACATATAAATATAAGTATGCTGTACCGTGTTTCCCCCGCCTGGAACAGCGGCAATTTACAACAATAAAATTAAGGGTTCGATTCACTCGGTGGACACAGCAGATAGCCCGATGTGGCTTTGCCCTAAGAAAAGACACAAGTCGTACTGCGATATCTGTTTCCTTTATCAAAACATATATTTGTGAAATACTAATGAAACATGACCTTTTATCTTTTGTTGTTTGTTTTTGAAACCTTTATTAGTACTAAGGATGCGGCTTCTAAAAGCTAAACTTACATATCTTAAAATAAAATACTACATTACAATTTATCCGTCGTTTATATACTTTTATATAATTTCTTTAACACGTGCAATATCCTGAAAAATTAGGACATGTGTATCTTTCTCTTATTACTTTCATTGAAACGTCGAAATACCTATATCAGTAATTAATGTTTACTTCTTTCCTTTGGTTCAAAAACAAAACTCAAAGAAACTTGCTCGCTTCGCCACCTAACACTTTCGAGTACAATCGGCTAGACCACGTTCATTCGGGTTTTAAAATGAGAAGAATCGCTACACAGAACCTGAGTTACGTGTACATTGTTCACCGCAGTTATCTTGTCACAAACACGCTTCCAAAATAGCAGTGAATTAAACCTTATCTTTCTAAGAACAACAAAATCTTACCCGTTATACTTTCATTTAACTTTCACGTCAAAATGAAAAAAAAAAAATCAGAATGTTATTGTCTCCTCCGGCAGACTGGGAAGAAAGCATTTTACACCAAAACTGTGTTAGTTATAACTTTAAACACTCTCGTCAGAGAAACTTGAACTTTGTTTTAGACGTTTTTATTCACTATACTTGACAAATTAATTTCATGTATGTGATTCTTAGCACTATCTACAAGTGTATTATACATTGCATAAGTCCATATGGTTTAAGACGCTGAAAATAAGATTTCGATACCCGTGACAGATAGAGCACAAGTAATTAGCCTATTGTGTACTTAATAACAAAAGCAACCTGGCGGAATAATATTTCACACAGGGTAAATGGATACAAATATGACTGATGTGGGTGTCAGTATAGAAGTTTATCACGACGACTTTGACATGGTTCTATCTTTCCAGTCCTCCCTTGTTTCACGTAAGTTTGTACACTGACTAGATGTTTTAAACACTTCTGACTGACACTGAGACCAAGGGTAATCCTACCAGTATTAGTGTGAGGCTGTAATTACGTGGTCAGTCAATCAGTTATAACACGAAATTATCAGGAACAGCAGGTGAGGCTATTTTATAAACTAAAACTTTAAACTGAGCTTAGTTTGATGTTTTTGAAAATAACTATTGTCATATTATATATTGGTAAACTCACTACTGTGAACTGCTGTAATGTGATATAATGGTACAAAACTACTCTTTTATGAGATAAAACGTTCAGACGATTAGTCGATTTTCAATGTTACACTTTTTATATTGGAAAGCAAATAAAATTAATCTGGTATTCATGGCGAGAATTTTAATTTGCTTTACCTAACTTGAATATAAAAAGAAATACGTTGTAAGGAAAACGTTGTCACGTACGTTATTTTTTCCATTTGTTAATTTCGTTGTCAACTTTTAGAGAAATAATATTTTTAAGCCTAAATGTGTGTGTCGGGTAATCTAGATATTCCATTTTCAGATCTATTATTTGTCTGCTATGGTCTGGTGGACAGAAGTGTTCGATTCACAATCTGTGGGTCTCGAGATCGAAACCCGTCCTCTTTCAGTCGCGAGGCGTTACATTGTGACGTCAATCCCGCAATTCAATGACAATAGAGTACCCTAAGATTCAGTGTGGGTGACGTCCACTAGCTGGCTGCCGTCCTTCTGTCATTCTAAACTTCAGGACAGCTAACGCACATATTGCCCAAATAGATTTGCATGAAATTTTCCACGCAAATAAACAACAACAAAAAAGTTGTATTTTATCTTGTGTATGAAACAACAAATTCATTTAAAAGAGCATTCCGTGTTTCCCCTCATCACATAAACATGGTTATTCTACAGAGTTTAGTCAGAACATCTAACTACTTGGAATGTTTTCAACTGTTTTAATGAGGGTACTCTACGAACAATATAAAATTTATTAAGACACTTCAAGTAAAAGTGGTCTTAAACAATATAATTATCAATGAAGATATCCAATAGCCAATACGAAAAACGAACCAACGGCACATAGTTATATTAAACTAAGCTACACTAATTACCTGGCTCGGCATCACCATGTGGGTAGGGCGCTCGACTTGCAATCTTCAGATCGCGTGTTCGAATCCCCCTCACACCAAATATGCTCGCTCTTTCACCCGTGGGCGCGTTATAATGTGAGGCTAAATCCCACAATTCATTGGTAAAGGAGTAGCCCAAATGTTGGCGGGGTAGGTGATGATTAGTCTTACTCTGCTAAATTATGGAAGGCTAGCGCAGATCGCTCTCATATAGTTCTGCGCAAAATTCAAAACAAACTAAAAGCTTACAATATTTTATTATAAAGATAAAAGCAATGTACCCTTAAGTTGTCTGCAGTGTTAATATTATCGTATAATGATTTTAAGGGACATCCATGAACATCCCAACAACTCGATGTAATGTTTAGTAAGTATAGAGCAATATGTCTGAATAATAGAACACATATAGAGTGCTATAATTATCGTACACGTTGTTTTCCATATACCACTAGATTACCAGTTTCGCCATCAGTCGAAGGACAGAGTTTCCCACAGGCTGACAAAATAACTTTACAGTTGTCCACGCTGGAATTCAATGGTCTGGTTAACAGTAATTAATAAACATTTCTTCACAACTTTTTATCAGATTTATATGTGTATGTGTGGAAACTCCCCCTTAAACATATATGTTCGTGTGAAAGTAAATTCATATTAAAGGTTTCAATATATATACGTTCGTGTCAAGATAGTCATATTTAAAAGTTTCAATATATATACGTTCGTGTCAAGAAAGTCATATTTAAAAGTTTCAATATATATACGTTCGTATCTGGGTAGTCATATTTAAAAGTTTCTATATATATACGTTCGTATCTGGGTAGTCATATTTAAAAGTTTCTATATATATACGTTCTTGTCTAGGTAGTCACATTCAAAAGTTTCGATGAATACACGTTCGTGTCCAGGTAGTCATATTAAGGTTTCAATATACATACGTTCGTGACTAGGTAGTCATATTTAAAAGTTTCAATATATACACGTTCTTGTTTCGGTAGTCATCTTTAGGTTTCAATATACATATGTTTGTGTATAGGTAGTAATATTTAAAAATTTCAATATGCATACATTCGTGAAAAGGTAGTAATATTTAAAAGTTCCAATATATACACGTTCGTGTCTCGATAGTCATATTTAAAAGTTTCAATATACATACATTCGTGTCTGAATAGTTAAATTTAAAAGTTTCAATATACATACGTTAGTGTCCAGGTAGTCATATTTGAAAGTTTCAAATTAAATACTTTCATGTCTGGATAGTCATATTTAAGAGTTTCGACATAAATACGTTCTTTTCTAGGTAGTCATATGAAAAAGTTTCAATACATATACGTTCGTGTCAAGGTAGATATATTTAAAAGTGTCAATATACATACGTTTTTGTTTTGATAGTCATATTTAAAAGTTTCAATAAATACACGTTCGTGTCAAGGTTGTCATATTTAAAAATTTCAATATATACACGTTCGTGACTAGTTAGTCATATTTAAAAGTTTAAATAATAATACGTTTGTGTCTAGGTCTTCATATTTAAAAAATTCGAAATATATACGTTCTTGTCTAGGTAGTCATATTTAAAAGTTTCAATATATATACGTTCGTGTTTAGGTAGTCATATTTAAATTTCAATATACATAAGTTCGTGTCACGATAGTCATGTTTAGATTTTAATATACATACGTTCGTGTCACGGTAGTCATATTTAGGTTTCAATATACATACGTTCGTGTCTAGGTTGTCATATTTAAAAGTTTCAATATATTCACGTTCGTGTCTAGGTTGTCATATTTAAAAGTGTCTACATATACACCTTCGTGTCTAGGCAGTCATGTATAAAAGTTTCGAAATATACACGTTTATGTCCAGGTAGTCATATTTAAAAGATTCAATATGCATACGTTCGTGAGAAGGTATTCATATTTAAAAGTTTCAATATATACACGTTCTTATCTAGGTAGTCATATTTAAAAGTTTCAATATACATACGTTCGTGTCACGATAGTCATATTTAGGTTTTAATATACATACGTTCGTGTCACGGTAGTCATATTTAGGTTTCAATATACATACATTCATGTCTAGGTGGTCATATCTAAAAATTTCAATAAACATACATTTGTGTCTAGTTAGTTATATTTGAAAGTTCCAATATACATACGTTAGAGTCGAGGTAGTCATATTTAAAAGTTTCAATATACAAACGTTCGTGTCTAGGTATTGATATTTAAAAGTTTGAATATACATACGTTCCTGTCTAGATAGTCATAATTAAAAGGTTTAGTATATACACTTTCGTGTCTAGGTAGTCATATTTAAAAAATTCAATAGAAATACCTTCGTATCTAGGTAGTCATATTTTAAAGTTTTAATATATATACTTTCGTGTCTAGATAGTCATATTAAAAACTTTCAACATACATACGTTCTTACCAAAGTAATCATATTTAAAAGTTTCAATATATACACGTTCGTCTCTAGGTAGTCATATATAAAAATTTCAATATACATACGTTCGTGTCTAGCTATTTATATTTAATAGTTTTAATATACATACGTTCTTGTCTAGGTAGTCACATTTAAAAGTTTCAATATATACACGTTCGTGTCTAGGTAGTCATATTTAAAAGTTTTAATATATACACTTTCGTGTCTAAATAGTCATATTTAAAAATTTAAATACACATACGTTCGTGTCTAGGTAGTCATATTTAAAAATTTCGATATATATACGTTCTTGTCAAGGTAGTCACATTCAAAAGTTTCGATATATACACGTTCGTGACTAGGTAGTCATATTTAAAAGTTTCAATATATACACATTCTTATTTAGGTAGTCATATTGAAAAATTTCAATATACGTACGTTCTTGTCTAGGTAGTCATATTTAAGTTTCAATATACATATGTTTGTGTATAGGTAGTAATATTTAAAAATTTCAATATGCATACGTTCGTGTTTAGGTAGTCATATTTAAAAGTTTGAATATATTTACGTTCGTCTCTAGGTTGTCATATTTATAAGTTTCAAGAAAACATACGTTAGTGTCCAGTTAGACATATTTGAAAGTTTCAATATAAATACTTTCATGTCTGGATAGTCATATTTAAGAGTTTCAAGATAAGTACGTTCTTTTCTAGGTAGTCATATTAAAAAGTGTCAATACATATACGTTCGTGTCAAGGTAGACATATTTAAAAGTGTCAATATACATTCGTTCTTGTTTTAGTAGTCATATTTAAAAGTTTCAATAAGTACACGTTCGTGTAAAGGTTGTCATATTTAAAAATTTAAATATATACACGTTCGTGACTAGTTAGTAATATTTAAAAATTTAAATACACATACCTTTATGTCTAGGTCTTCATATTTAAAAAATTCGAGTTATATACGTTCTTGTTTAGGTAGTCATATTTAAATTTCAATATACATAAGTTCGTGTCACGATAGTCATATTTAGGTTTGAATATACATACGTTCGTGTCTAGGTTGTCATATTTAAAAGTTTCAATATATTCACGTTTGTGTCTAGGTTGTCATATTTAAAAGTGTCTACATATACACCTTCGTGTCTAGGCAGTCATGTATAACAGTTTCGAAATGTACACGTTTATGTCCAGGTAGTCATAGTTAAAAATTTCGATATATATACGTTCTTGTCAAGGTATTCATATTTAAAAATTTCGAAATGTACACGTTTATGTTCAGGTAGTCATAGTTAAAAATTTCGATATATATACGTTCTTGTCAAGGTATTCATATTTAAAAGTTTCGATATATACACGTTCGTGTCTAGGTAGTGATATTTAAAAGTTTCATTATACATACGTTCGTGTCTATATATTGATCAATAAAAGTTTCAATACACATACGTTATTGACTAGATAGTCATAATTAAAAGTTTTAATATATACACGTTCGTATCAAGTTATTCATATCAAAGGTTTCAATATATATACGTTCGTGACTAGGTAGTCATATTTAAAACTTTTAATATATATAAGTTCGTGTCTAGGTAGTCATATTACAAAGTTTCAATATACATACGTTCTTACCCAAGTAATCATATTTAAGAGTTTCAATATATACACGTTCGTGACTAGGTAGTCATATATAAAAGTTTCAATATACACACGTTCGTATCTACGTTGTCACATTTAAAAGTTTCAGTATATACTCGTTTGTGTCTAGGTAGTCATATTTAATAGTTTCGATATATACACGTTCGTGTTCAGGTAGTCATATTCAAAAGTTCGAATACACATACGTTCTTGTCTAGATAGTCATACTTAAAAGTTTCAATATATTTACGTTCGTCTCAAGGTAGTCATATTTATAAGTTTCAAGAAAACATACGTTCGTGTCTAGGTAGCCATATTTAGGTTTAATATACATACTTTCGTGTATAGGTAGTCATTTTTAAAAGTTTCAATATACATACGTTGTTCTTTAGGTAGTCATATTTAAAAGATTCAAAATAGATACGTTCGTGTCTAGGTATCCATATTGAAAAGTTTCAATATATATACGTTCGTGTTCAGGTTGTCAAATTTAAAAATTTCAATGTATTTACGTTCGTCTCTAGGTAGTCATATTTATAAGTTTCAAGAAAACATATGTTCGTGTCTAGGTAGCCATATTTAGGTTTAATATACATACTTTCGTGTATAGGTAGTCATTTTTAAAAGTTTCAATATACATACGTTCTTCTTTAGGTAGTCATATTTAAAAGATTCAAAATAGATACGTTCGTGTCTAGGTATCCATATTGAAAAGTTTCAATATATATACGTTCGTGTTCAGGTTGTCAAATTTAAAATTTCAATGTATTTACGTTCGTCTCTAGGTAGTCATATTTATAAGTTTCAAGAAAACATACGTTCGTGTCTAAATAGCCATATTTAGGTTTCAATATACGTACGTTCGTGTATAGGTCGTCATATTTAAAAGTTTCAATATAAATACGTTCTTGTCTAGGTAGTCATATTTAAAAGTTTCAATATAGTTACGTTCTTGTCTAGGGAGTCATATTTAAAAGTTTCAATATACATACGTTCTTGTCTAGATAGTCATATTTAAAAGTTTCAATATACATATGTTCGTATCCAGATAGTCATATCTAAATTTTTCAATATACATACGTTCGTGTCTGGGTAGTCACACTTAAAATTTCGAATATATATACGTTCGTGTCTAGGTAGTCATACTTAAAAGTTTCAATTTTCATATGTTCGTGTCTAGGTAGTCATATTTAAAAGTTTCAATATATACACGTTCGTGTCTAGGTAGTCATATTTAAAAGTTTCAATATACATACGTTCTTGTCTAGGTAGTCATATTTAAAAGTTTCAATATACATACGTTCGTGTCTAGGTAGTCATATTTAGGTTTCAAAATACATACGTTTGTGTATAGGTAGACATATTTAAAACTTTTAATATCAATACGTTCTTTTCTAGGCAGTTATATTAAAAAGTTTCAATACATATACGTAAGTGTCAAGGTTGACATATTTAAAAGTGTGAATATATACACGTTCTTGTCTAGGTAGTCATATTTAAAAGTTTCAATATACATACGTTCTTGTCTGGGTAGTCATATTTAAAAGATTTATTATACATATGTTAGTATCTAGGAAGTCATATTAAAAACTTTCAACATACATACGTTCTTACCAAAGTAATCATATTTAAAAGTTTCAATATATTCACGTTCGTCTCTAGGTAGTCATATATAAAAATTTCAATATATACACGTTCGTCTCTAGGTAGTCACATTTAAAAGGTTCAATATATACACTTTCGTGTCTAGGTAGTCATATTTAAAATTTCAATATATACACGTTCGTGTCTAGGTAGTCATGTTTAAAAATTTAAATACACATACGTTCGTGTCTAGGTAGTCATATTTAAAAGTTTCAATATACATACGTTCGTGACTAGGTAGTCATATTTAAAAGTTTCAATATATACACGATCTTATTTAGGTAGTCATACTGAAAAATTTCAATATACGTACGTTCTTGTCTAGGTAGTCATATTTAAGTTTCAATATGCATACGATCGTGTCACGGAAGTCATATTTAGATTTCAATATACATATGTTTGTGTATAGGTAGTAATATTTAAAAATTTCAATATGCATACGTTCGTGTTTAGGTAGTCATATTTAAAAGTTTGAATATATTTACGTTCGTCTCTAGGTTGTCATATTTATAAGTTTCAATAAACATACGTTAGTGTCCAGTTAGTCATATTTGAAAGTTTCAATATAAATACTTTCATGTCTGGATAGTCATATTGAAGAGTTTCAAGATAAGTACGTTCTTTTCTAGGTAGTCATATTAAAAAGTTTCAATACATATACGTTCGTGTCAAGGTAGTCATATTTAAAAGTTTCAATATACATACGTTCTTGTTTTAGTAGTCATATTTAAAAGTTTCAATATACATACGTTCGTGTAAAGGTTGTCATATTTAAAATTTAAATATATACACGTTCGTGACTAGTTAGTAATATTTAAAAAATTTAAATACACATACGTTTATGTCTAGGTCTTCATATTTAAAAAAATTCAATTATATACGTTCTTGTTTAGGTAGTCATATTTAAATTTCAATATACATAAGTTTGTGTCACGATAGTCATATTTAGGTTTGAATATACATGCGTTCGTGTCTAGGTTGTCATATTTAAAAGTGTCTACATATACACCTTCGTGTCTAGGCAGTCATATTTAAAGTTTCAATATATACACGTTTATGTCCAGGTAGTCATATTTAAAAATTTCGATATATATACGTTCTTGTCAAGGTATTCATATTTAAAAGTTTCGAAATGTACACGTTTATGTTCAGGTAGTCATAGTTAAAAATTTCAATATATATACGTTCTTGTCAAGGTATTCATATTTAAAAGTTTCAATATATACACGTTCGTGTCTAGGTAGTGATATTTAAAAGTTTCAATATACATACGTTCGTGTCTAGGTATTGATATATAAAAGTTTCAATACACATACGTTATTGACTAGATAGTCATAATTAAAAGTTTTAATATATACACGTTCGTATCAAGTTATTCATATCAAAGGTTTCAAGATATATATGTTCGTGACTAGGTAGTCATATTTAAAACTTTTAATATATATACGTTCGTGTCTAGGTAGTCATATTAAAAAGTTTCAAAATACATACGTTCTTACCCAAGTAATCATATTTAAGAGTTTCAATATATACACGTTCGTGTCTAGGTAGTCATGTATAAAAGTTTCAATATACACACGTTCGTATCTACGTTGTCACATTTAAAAGTTTCAGTATATACTACGTTTGTGTCTAGGTAGTCATATTTAATAGTTTCAATATATACACGTTCGTGTCTAGGTAGTCATATTTAAAAGTTTCAATACACATACGTTCTTGTCTAGGTAGTCATATTTAAAAGTTTCAATATATTTACGTTCGTGTCAAGGTAGTCATATTTAAAAGTTTCAATACACATACGTTCTTGTCTAGGTAGTCATATTTAAAAGTTTCAATATATTTACGTTCGTCTCAAGGTAGTCATATTTATAAGTTTCAAGAAAACATACGTTCGTGTCTAGGTAGTCATATTTTGGTTTCAATATATGTACGTTCGTGTCTAGGTAGTCATATTTAAAAGTTTCAATATAAATACGTTCTTGTCTAGGTAGTCATATTTAAAAGTTCTAATATACATACGTTCGTGTCTAGGTAGTCATATTTAAAAGTTTCAATATATATACGTTCTTGTCTAGGTAGTCATATTTAAAAGTTTCAATATAAATACGTTGTTGTCTAAGTAGTCATATTTAAAAGTTTCAATATACACATGTTCTTGTCTAGGTAGTCATATTTAAAAGTTTCAATATACATATGTTGGTATCCAGGTAGTCATATTTAAATTTTTTAATACACATACGTTCGTGTTTAGGTAGTCATATTTAAAAGTTTCAATATATACACGTTCGTGTCTAGGTAGTCATATTTAAAAGTGTCAATATATATACTTTTGTCTATCTAGGTAGTCATATTTAAAATTTCAATATACATATGTTCGTGTCTAGGTAGTCATATTTAAAAGTTTAATATATACACGTTCGTGTCTAGGTAGTCATATTTAAAGTTTCAATATATACACGTTCGTGTCAAGGTAGTCATATTTAAAAGTTTCAATATATATATACGTTCGTGTCTAGGTAGTCATATTAAAAGTTTCAATATACATACGTTCGTGTCTAGATAGTCATATTTAAAAGTTTCAATATACATACGTTTGTGTCTAGGTAGTCATATTTAAAAGTTTCAATATATACACGTTCAGTCTAGGTAGTCACATTTAAAAGTTTCAATATATATACGTTCGTGTCTAGGTACTCATATTTAAAGTTCTAATATACATACGTTCCTGTATAGGTAGTCATATTTAAAAGTTTCGATATATATACGTTCTTGTCTAAGTAGTCATATTTAAAAGTTTCAATATATATACGTTCGTGTCTAGGTAGTCATATTTAAAAGTTTCAATATATATACGTTCGTGTCTAGGTAGTCATATTTAAAAGTTTCAATATATATACGTTCGTGTCAGGTAGTCATATTTAAAAGTTTCAATATATTTCGTGTCTAGGTAGTCATATTTAAAAGTTTCAATATACATACGTTCGTGTCTAGGTAGTCATATTTAAAAGTTTCAATATACATACGTTCGTGTCTAGGTAGTCATATTTAAAAGTTTCAATATACATACGTTCGTGTCTAGGTAGTCATATTTAAAAGTTTCAATATACATACGTTCGTGTCTAGGTAGTCATATTTAAAAGTTTCAATATATATACGTTCGTGTCTAGGTAGTCATATTTAAAAGTTTCAATATATAAATACGTTCGTGTCTAGGTAGTCATATTTAAAAGTTTCAATATACATACGTTCGTGTCTAGGTAGTCATATTTAAAAGTTTCAATATACATACGTTCGTGTCTAGGTAGTCATATTTAAAAGTTTCAATATACATACGTTCTTGTCTAGGTAGTTTCATATTTAAAGGTAGTTTCAATATATATACGTTCGTGTCTAGGTAGTCATATTTAAAAGTTTCAATATATATACGTTCGTGTCTAGGTAGTCATATTTAAAAGTTTCAATATATATACGTTCGTGTCTAGGTAGTCATATTTAAGTTTCAATATACATACGTTCGTGTCTAGGTAGTCATATTTAAAAGTTTCAATATACATACGTTCTTGTCTAGGTAGTCATATTTAAAAGTTTCAATATACATACGTTCGTGTCTAGGTAGTCATATTTAAGTTTCAATATACATACGTTCGTGTCTAGGTAGTCATATTTAAAAGTTTCAATATACATACGTTCGTGTCTAGGTAGTCATATTTAAAAGTTTCAATATATATACGTTCGTGTCTAGGTAGTCATATTTAAAAGTTTCAATATACATACGTTCTTGTCTAGGTAGTCATATTTAAAAGTTTCAATATACATACGTTCGTGTCTAGGTAGTCATATTTAAAAGTTTCAATATACATACGTTGGTGTCTAGGTAATCATATTTAAAAGTTTCAATATACATACGTTCGTGTCTAGGTAGTCATATTTAAAAGTTTCAATATACATACGTTCGTGTCTAGGTAGTCATATTTAAAAGTTTCAATATATATACGTTCGTGTCTAGGTAGTCATATTTAAAAGTTTCAATATATATACGTTCGTGTCTAGGTAGTCATATTTAAAAGTTTCAATATATATACGTTCGTGTCTAGGTAGTCATATTTAAAAGTTTCAATATATATACGTTCGTGTCTAGGTAGTCATATTTAAAAGTTTCAATATATATACGTTCGTGTCTAGGTAGTCATATTTAAAAGTTTCAATATACATACGTTCGTGTCTAGGTAGTCATATTTAAAAGTTTCAATATATATACGTTCGTGTCTAGGTAGTCATATTTAAAAGTTTCAATATATATACGTTCGTGTCTAGGTAGTCATATTTAAAAGTTTCAATATATATACGTTCGTGTCTAGGTAGTCATATTTAAAAGTTTCAATATAGATACGTTCGTGTCTAGGTAGTCATATTTAAAAGTTTCAATATATATACGTTCGTGTCTAGGTAGTCATATTTAAAAGTTTCAATATACATACGTTCGTGTCTAGGTAGTCATATTTAAAAGTTTCAATATATTTATACGTTCGTGTCTAGGTAGTCATATTTAAAAGTTTCAATAAATTGACGTTTGTGTCGAGGTAGTCATATTTAAAAGTTTCAATATATACACGTTCGTGTCTAGGTAGTCATATTTAAAAGTTTCAATATACATACGTTCGTGTCTAGGTAGTCATATTTAAAAGTTTCAATATATATACGTTCTTTGTCTAGGTAGTCATATTTAAAAGTTTCAATATACATACGTTCGTGTCTAGGTAGTCATATTTAAAAGTTTCAATATATATACGTTCGTGTCTAGGTAGTCATCTAGGTAGTCATATTTAAAAGTGTCAATATACATACGTTCTTGTCTAGGTAGTCATATTTAAAAGTTTCAATATAGATACGTTCGTGTCTAGGTAGTCATATTTAAAAGTTTCAATATACATACGTTCGTGTCTAGGTAGTCATATTTAAAAGTTTCAATATATATACGTTCGTGTCTAGGTAGTCATATTTAAGTTTCAATATACATACGTTCGTGTCTAGGTAGTCATATTTAAAAGTTTCAATATACATACGTTCGTTCGTGTCTAGGTAGTCATATTTAAAAGTTTCAATATATATACGTTCGTGTCTAGGTAGTCATATTTAAAAGTTTCAATATATACACGTTCGTGTCTAGGTAGTCATATTTAAAAGTTTCAATATATATACGTTCGTGTCTAGGTAGTCATATTTAAAAGTTTCAATATATACACGTTCGTGTCTAGGTAGTCATATTTAAAAGTTTCAATATATATACGTTCGTGTCTAGGTAGTCATATTTAAAAGTTTCAATATACATACGTTCGTGTCTAGGTAGTCATATTTAAAAGTTTCAATATACATACGTTCGTGTCTAGGTAGTCATATTTAAAAGTTTCAATATACATACGTTCGTGTCTAGGTAGTCATATTTAAAAGTTTCAATATATATACGTTCGTGTCTAGGTAGTCATATTTAAAAGTTTCAATATACATACGTTCGTGTCTAGGTAGTCATATTTAAAAGTTTCAATATACATACGTTCGTGTCTAGGTAGTCATATTTAAAAGTTTCAATATACATACGTTCTTGTCTAGGTAGTCATATTTAAAAGTTTCAATATACATACGTTCGTGTCTAGGTAGTCATATTTAAAAGTTTCAATATATATACGTTCTTGTCTAGGTAGTCATATTTAAAAGTTTCAATATACATACGTTCGTGTCTAGGTAGTCATATTTAAAAGTTTCAATATACATACGTTCGTGTCTAGGTAGTCATATTTAAAAGTTTCAATATACATACGTTCGTGTCTAGGTAGTCATATTTAAAAGTTTCAATATATATACGTTCGTGTCTAGGTAGTCATATTTAAAAGTTTCAATATATATACGTTCGTGTCTAGGTAGTCATATTTAAAAGTTTCAATATATATACGTTCGTGTCTAGGTAGTCATATTTAAAAGTTTCAATATATATACGTTCGTCATATTTAAAAGTTTCAATATACATACGTTCGTGTCTAGGTAGTCATATTTAAAAGTTTCAATATATATACGTTCGTGTCTAGGTAGTCATATTTAAAAGTTTCAATATATATACGTTCGTGTCTAGGTAGTCATATTTAAAAGTTTCAATATATACACGTTCGTGTCTAGGTAGTCATATTTAAAAGTTTCAATATATATACGTTCGTGTCTAGGTAGTCATATTTAAAAGTTTCAATATACATACGTTTGTCAATATAAAAGTTTCAATATACGTTCGTGTCTAGGTAGTCATATTTAAAAGTTTCAATATACATACGTTCGTGTCTAGGTAGTCATATTTAAAAGTTTCAATATACATACGTTCGTGTCTAGGTAGTCATATTTAAAAGTTTCAATATATATACGTTCGTGTCTAGGTAGTCATATTTAAAAGTTTCAATATATATACGTTCGTGTCTAGGTAGTCATATTTAAAAGTTTCAATATACATACGTTCGTGTCTAGGTAGTCATATTTAAAAGTTTCAATATACATACGTTCGTGTCTAGGTAGTCATATTTAAAAGTTTCAATATACATACGTTCGTGTCTAGGTAGTCATATTTAAAAGTTTCAATATACATACGTTCGTGTCTAGGTAGTCATATTTAAAAGTTTCAATATATATACGTTCGTGTCTAGGTAGTCATATTTAAAAGTTTCAATATATATACGTTCGTGTCTAGGTAGTCATATTTAAAAGTTTCAATATATATACGTTCGTGTCTAGGTAGTCATATTTAAAAGTTTCAATATACATACGTTCGTGTCTAGGTAGTCATATTTAAAAGTTTCAATATACATACGTTCGTGTCTAGGTAGTCATATTTAAAAGTTTCAATATACATACGTTCGTGTCTAGGTAGTCATATTTAAAAGTTTCAATATATATACGTTCTTGTCTAGGTAGTCATATTTAAGTTTCAATATACATACGTTCGTGTCTAGGTAGTCATATTTAAAGTTTCAAGTCATATTTAAAAGTTTCAATATACGTTCGTGTCTAGGTAGTCATATTTAAAAGTTTCAATATACATACGTTCGTGTCTAGGTAGTCATATTTAAAAGTTTCAATATACATACGTTCGTGTCTAGGTAGTCATATTTAAAAGTTTCAATATATACACGTTCTTGTCTAGGTAGTCATATTTAAAAGTTTCAATATACATACGTTCGTGTCTAGGTAGTCATATTTAAAAGTTTCAATATATATACGTTCGTGTCTAGGTAATCATATTTAAAAGTTTCAATATATATACGTTCTTGTCTAGGTAGTCATATTTAAAAGTTTCAATATAAATACGTTCGTGTCTAGGTAGTCATATTTAAAAGTTCTACGTTCGTGTCTAATATATATACGTTCGTGTCTAGGTAGTCATATTTAAAAGTTTCAATATATACACGTTCGTGTCTAGGTAGTCATATTTAAAAGTTTCAATATATATACGTTCGTGTCTAGGTAGTCATATTTAAAAGTTTCAATATATATACGTTCGTGTCTAGGTAGTCATATTTAAAAGTTTCAATATACATACGTTCGTGTCTAGGTAGTCATATTTAAGTTTCAATATACATACGTTCGTGTCTAGGTAGTCATATTTAAAAGTTTCAATATACATACGTTCGTGTCTAGGTAGTCATATTTAAAAGTTTCAATATACATACGTTCGTGTCTAGGTAGTCATATTTAAAAGTTTCAATATATATACGTTCTTGTCTAGGTAGTCATATTTAAAGTTTCAATATATAAACGTTCGTGTCTAGGTAGTCATATTTAAAAGTTTCAATATACATACGTTCGTGTCTAGGTAGTCATATTTAAAAGTTTCAATATATATACGTTCGTGTCTAGGTAGTCATATTTAAAAGTTTCAATATACATACGTTCGTGTCTAGGTAGTCATATTTAAAAGTTTCAATATACATACGTTCGTGTCTAGGTAGTCATATTTAAAAGTTTCAATATACATACGTTCGTGTCTAGGTAGTCATATTTAAAAGTTTCAATATATATACGTTCGTGTCTAGGTAGTCATATTTAAAAGTTTCAATATACATACGTTCGTGTCTAGGTAGTCATATTTAAAAGTTTCAATATACATACGTTCGTGTCTAGGTAGTCATATTTAAAAGTTTCAATATACATACGTTCGTGTCTAGGTAGTCATATTTAAAAGTTTCAATATACATACGTTCGTGTCTAGGTAGTCATATTTAAAAGTTTCAATGTATATTCGTTCGTGTCCAGGTAGTCATACTTAAAAGTTTCAATATATATAAGTTCGTGTCCAGGTAGTCATATTTAAAAGTTTCAATATATATACGTTCGTGTCTAGGTACTCATATTTAAAAGTTTCAATATACACACGTTCTTCTTTAGGTAGTCATATTTAAAAGTTTCAATATATATACGTTCGTGTCTAGGTAGTCATATTTAAAAGTTTCAATATACATACGTTCGTGTCTAGGTAGTCATATTTAAAAGTTTCAATATATATACGTTCTTGTCTAGGTAGTCATATTTAAAGTTTCGAATATACATACGTTCGTGTCTAGGTAGTCATATTTAAAAGTTTCAATATACATACGTTCTTGTCTAGGTAGTCATATTTAAAAGTTTCAATATACATACGTTCGTGTCTAGGTAGTCATATTTAAAAGTTTCAATATACATACTTTTGTGTAAAGGTAGTTATATTTAAAAGTTTAAATATATAGACGTTCGTGTCAAGGTAGTCATATTTAAAAGTTTCAATATATATATACGTTCTTGTCTAGGTAGTCATATTTAAAAGTTTCAATATATTTATACGTTCGTGTCTAGGTAGTCATATTTAAAAGTTTCAATATAGATACGTTCGTGTCTAGGTAGTCATATTTAAAAGTTTCAATATATATACGTTCGTGTCTAGGTAGTCATATTTAAAAGTTTCAATATACATACGTTCGTGTCTAGGTAGTCATACTTAAAAGTTTCAATATATATACGTTCGTGTCTAGGTAGTCATATTTAAAAGTTTCAATATATATACGTTCGTGTCTAGGTAGTCATATTTAAAAGTTTCAATATACATACGTTCGTGTCTAGGTAGTCATATTTAAAAGTTTCAATATATATACGTTCGTGTCTAGGTAGTCATATTTAAAAGTTTCAATATACATACGTTCGTGTCTAGGTAGTCATATTTAAAAGTTTCAATATACATACGTTCGTGTCTAGGTAGTCATATTTAAAAGTTTCAATATACATACGTTCGTGTCTAGGTAGTCATATTTAAAAGTTTCAATATATATACGTTCGTGTCTAGGTAGTCATATTTAAAAGTTTCAATATATATACGTTCGTGTCTAGGTAGTCATATTTAAAAGTTTCAATATATATACGTTCGTGTCTAGGTAGTCATATTTAAGTTTCAATATACATACGTTCGTGTCTAGGTAGTCATATTTAAAAGTTTCAATATACATACGTTCTTGTCTAGCTATTCATATTTAAAAGTTTCAATATATACGTTCTTGTCTAGTCATATTTAAAAGTTTCAATATATATACGTTCGTGTCTAGGTAGTCATATTTAAAAGTTTCAATATATATACGTTCGTGTCTAGGTAGTCATATTTAAAAGTTTCAATATATATACGTTCGTGTCTAGGTAGTCATATTTAAAAGTTTCAATATACATACGTTCGTGTCTAGGTAGTCATATTTAAAAGTTTCAATATATATACGTTCGTGTCTAGGTAGTCATATTTAAAAGTTTAAATATATACACTTTCGTGTCTAGGTAGTCATATTTAAAGTTTCAATATATATACGTTCGTGTCTAGGTAGTCATATTTAAAAGTTTCAATTTATATACGTTCGTGTCTAGGTAGTCATATTTAAAACTTTCAATATACACACGTTCTTCTATAGGTAGTCATATTTAAAAGTTTCAATATATATACGTTCGTGTCTAGGTAGTCATATTTAAAAGTTTCAATATATATACGTTCGTGTCTAGGTAGTCATATTTAAAAGTTTCAATATACATACGTTCGTGTCTAGGTAGTCATATTTAAAAGTTTCAATATACATACGTTCGTGTCTAGGTAGTCATATTTAAAAGTTTCAATATACATACGTTCGTGTCTAGGTAGTCATATTTAAAAGTTTCAATATACATACGTTCGTGTCTAGGTAGTCATATTTAAAAGTTTCAATATACATACGTTCGTGTCTAGGTAGTCATATTTAAAAGTTTCAATATACATACGTTCGTGTCTAGGTAGTCATATTTAAAAGTTTCAATATACATACGTTCGTGTCTAGGTAGTCATATTTAAAAGTTTCAATATATATACGTTCGTGTCTAGGTAGTCATATTTAAAGTTTCAATATATAAACGTTCGTGTCTAGGTAGTCATATTTAAGTTTTAATATACATACGTTCGTGTCTAGGTAGTCATATATAAAAGTTTCAATATATATACGTTCGTGTCTAGGTAGTCATATTTAAAAGTTTCAATATACATACGTTCGTGTCTAGGTAGTCATATTTAAAAGTTTCAATATATATACGTTCGTGTCTAGGTAGTCATATTTAAAAGTTTCAATATATATACGTTCGTGTCTAGGTAGTCATATTTAAAAGTTTCAATATATATACGTTCGTGTCTAGGTAGTCATATTTAAAAGTTTCAATATATATACGTTCGTGTCTAGGTAGTCATATTTAAAGTTTCAATATATAGACGTTCTTGTCTAGGTAGTCATATTTAAAAGTTTCAATATACATACGTTCGTGTCTAGGTAGTCATATTTAAAAGTTTCAATATATATACGTTCGTGTCTAGGTAGTCATATTTAAAAGTTTCAATATACATACGTTCGTGTCTAGGTAGTCATATTTAAAAGTTTCAATATATATACGTTCGTGTCTAGGTAGTCATATTTAAAAGTTTCAATATATATACGTTCGTGTCTAGGTAGTCATATTTAAAAGTTTCAATATATATACGTTCGTGTCTAGGTAGTCATATTTAAAAGTTTCAATATATATACGTTTCAATATTTCAATATACGTTCGTGTCTAGGTAGTCATATTTAAAAGTTTCAATATACATACGTTCGTGTCTAGGTAGTCATATTTAAAAGTTTCAATATACATACGTTCTTGTCTAGGTAGTCATATTTAAAAGTTTCAATATACATACGTTCGTGTCTAGGTAGTCATATTTAAAAGTTTCAATATACATACGTTCTTGTCTAGGTAGTCATATTTAAAAGTTTCAATATACATACGTTCGTGTCTAGGTAGTCATATTTAAAAGTTTCAATATATACATACGTTCGTGTCTAGGTAGTCATATTTAAAAGTTTCAATATATATACGTTCGTGTCTAGGTAGTCATATTTAAAAGTTTCAATATATATACGTTCGTGTCTAGGTAGTCATATTTAAAAGTTTCAATATATATACGTTCGTGTCTAGGTAGTCATATTTAAAAGTTTCAATATATATACGTTCGTGTCTAGGTAGTCATATTTAAAAGTTTCAATATATATACGTTCGTGTCTAGGTAGTCATATTTAAAAGTTTCAATATACATACGTTCGTGTCTAGGTAGTAATATTTAAAAGTTTCAATATATATACGTTCGTGTCTAGGTAGTCATATTTAAAAGTTTCAATATACATACGTTCGTGTCTAGGTAGTCATATTTAAAAGTTTCAATATACATACGTTCGTGTTTAGGTAGTCATATTTAAAAGTTTCAATATACATACGTTCTTGTCTAGGTAGTCATATATAAAAGTTTCAATATACATACGTTCTTGTCTATGTAGTCATATTTAAAAGTTTCAATATACATACGTTCGTGTCTAGGTAGTCATATTTAAAGTTTCAATATACATACGTTCGTGTCTAGGTAGTCATATTTAAAAGTTTCAATATACATACGTTCGTGTCTAGGTAGTCATATTTAAAAGTTTCAATATATATACGTTCGTGTCTAGGTAGTCATATTTAAAAGTTTCAATATATATACGTTCGTGTCTAGGTAGTCATATTTAAAAGTTTCAATATATATACGTTCGTGTCTAGGTAGTCATATTTAAAAGTTTCAATATACATACGTTCGTGTCTAGGTAGTCATATTTAAAAGTTTCAATATATATACGTTCGTGTCTAGGTAGTCATATTTAAAAGTTTCAATATACATACGTTCGTGTCTAGGTAGTCATATTTAAAAGTTTCAATATACATACGTTCTTGTCTAGGTAGTCATATTTAAAAGTTTCAATATACATACGTTCGTGTCTAGGTAGTCATATTTAAAAGTTTCAATATATATACGTTCGTGTCTAGGTAGTCATATTTAAAAGTTTCAATATATATACGTTCGTGTCTAGGTAGTCATATTTAAAAGTTTCAATATATATACGTTCGTGTCTAGGTAGTCATATTTAAAAGTTTCAATATATAGACGTTCGTGTCTAGGTAGTCATATTTAAAAGTTTCAATATATATACGTTCGTGTCTAGGTAGTCATATTTAAAAGTTTCAATATACATACGTTCGTGTCTAGGTAGTCATATTTAAAAGTTTCAATATACATACGTTCCTGTCTAGGTAGTCATATTTAAAAGTTTCAATATATATACGTTCGTGTCTAGGTAGTCATATTTAAAAGTTTCAATATACATACGTTCGTGTCTAGGTAGTCATATTTAAAAGTTTCAATATACATACGTTTGTGTCTAGGTAATCATATTTAAAAGTTTCAATATATACACGTTCTGTCTAGGTAGTCATATTTAAAAGTTTCAATATACATACGTTCGTGTCTAGGTAGTCATATTGAAGTTTGAATATACATACGTTCGTGTCTAGGTAGTCATATTTAAAAGTTTCAATATATATACGTTCGTGTCTAGGTAGTCATATTTAAAAGTTTCAATATATATACGTTCGTGTCTAGGTAGTCATATTTAAAAGTTTCAATATATATACGTTCGTGTCTAGGTAGTCATATTTAAAAGTTTCAATATATATACGTTCGTGTCTAGGTAGTCATATTTAAAAGTTTCAATATACATACGTTCTTGTCTAAGTAGTCATATGTAAAAGTTTCAATATATACACGTTCGTGTCAAGGTAGCCATATTGAAAAGTTTCAATATATATATATACGTTCGTGTCTAGGTAGTCATATTTAAAAGTTTCAATATATATACGTTCGTGTCTAGGTAGTCATATTTAAAAGTTTCAATATATATACGTTCGTGTCTAGGTAGTCATATTTAAAAGTTTCAATATATATACGTTCGTGTCTAGGTAGTCATATTTAAAAGTTTCAATATATATACGTGCGTGTCTAGGTAGTCATATTTAAAAGTTACAATATAGATACGTTCGTGTCTAGGTAGTCATATTGAAAAGTGTCAGAATACGTTTGTGTCTAGGTAGTCCTATTTAAAAGTTTCAATACATATACGTTCTTCTCTAGGTAGTCATATTTAAAAGTTTCAATATACATACGTTCGTGTCTAGGTAGTCATATTTAAAAGTTTCAATATACATACGTTCGTGTCTAGGTAGTCATATTTAAAGTTTCAATATACATACGTTCGTGTCTAGGTAGTCATATTTAAAAGTTTCAATATATATACGTTCGTGTCTAGGTAGTCATATTTAAAAGTTTCAATATATACATACGTTCGTGTCTAGGTAGTCATATTTAAAAGTTTCAATATACATACGTTCGTGTCTAGGTAGTCATATTTAAAAGTTTCAATATATATACGTTCGTGTCTAGGTAGTCATATTTAAAAGTTTCAATATACATACGTTCGTGTCTAGGTAGTCATATTTAAAAGTTTCAATATATATACGTTCGTGTCTAGGTAGTCATATTTAAAAGTTTCAATATATATACGTTCGTGTCTAGGTAGTCATATTTAAAAGTTTCAATATATACACGTTCGTGTCTAGGTAGTCATATTTAAAAGTTTCAATATATATACGTTCGTGTCTAGGTAGTCATATTTAAAAGTTTCAATATATATACGTTCGTGTCTAGGTAGTCATATTTAAAAGTTTCAATATATATACGTTCGTGTCTAGGTAGTCATATTTAAAAGTTTCAATATACATACGTTCGTGTCTAGGTAGTCATATTTAAAAGTTTCAATATATACACGTTCGTGTCTAGGTAGTCATATTTAAAAGTTTCAATATACATACGTTCGTGTCTAGGTAGTCATATTTAAAAGTTTCAATATACATACGTTCTTGTCTAGGTAGTCATATTTAAAAGTTTCAATATACATAGTCATATTTAAAAGTTTCAATATACATACGTTCGTGTCTAGGTAGTCATATTTAAAAGTTTCAATATACATACGTTCGTGTCTAGGTAGTCATATTTAAAAGTTTCAATATATATACGTTCGTGTCTAGGTAGTCATATTTAAAAGTTTCAATATACATACGTTCGTGTCTAGGTAGTCATATTTAAAAGTTTCAATATATATACGTTCTTGTCTAGGTAGTCATATTTAAAAGTTTCAATATACATACGTTCGTGTCTAGGTAGTCATATTTAAAAGTTTCAATATATATACGTTCGTGTCTAGGTAGTCATATTTAAAAGTTTCAATTTATATACGTTCGTGTCTAGTTAGTCATATTTAAAAGTTTCAATATATATACGTTCGTGTCTAGGTAGTCATATTTAAAAGTTTCAATATATATACGTTCGTGTCTAGGTAGTCATATTTAAAAGTTTCAATATATATACGTTCGTGTCTAGGTAGTCATATTTAAAAGTTTCAATATACATACGTTCGTGTCTAGGTAGTCATATTTAAAAGTTTCAATATACATACGTTCTAGTGTCTAGGTAGTCATATTTAAAAGTTTCAATATATATACGTTCGTGTCTAGGTAGTCATATTTAAGTTTCAATATATACACGTTAGTGTCTAGGTAGTCATATTTAAAAGTTTCAATATATATACGTTCGTGTCTAGGTAGTCATATTTAAAAGTTTCAATATATATACGTTCGTGTCTAGGTAGTCATATTTAAAAGTTTCAATATATACACGTTCGTGTCTAGGTAGTCATATTTAAAAGTTTCAATATATATACGTTCGTGTCTAGGTAGTCATATTTAAAAGTTTCAATATATATACGTTCGTGTCTAGGTAGTCATATTTAAAAGTTTCAATATACATACGTTCGTGTCTAGGTAGTCATATTTAAAAGTTTCAATATAGATACGTTCGTGTCTAGGTAGTCATATTTAAAAGTTTCAATATACATACGTTCGTGTCTAGGTAGTCATATTTAAAAGTTTCAATATATATACGTTCTTGTCTAGGTAGTCATATTTAAAAGTTTCAATATACATACGTTCGTGTCTAGGTAGTCATATTTAAAAGTTTCAATATACATACGTTCGTGTCTAGGTAGTCATATTTAAAAGTTTCAATATACATACGTTCGTGTCTAGGTAGTCATATTTAAAAGTTTCAATATACATACGTTCCTGTCTAGGTAGTCATATTTAAAAGTTTCAATATATATACGTTCGTGTCTAGGTAGTCATATTTAAAAGTTTCAATATATATACGTTCGTGTCTAGGTAGTCATATTTAAAAGTTTCAATATACATACGTTCGTGTCTAGGTAGTCATATTTAAAAGTTTCAATATATACACGTTCGTGTCTAGGTAGTCATATTTAAAAGTTTCAATATATATACGTTCGTGTCTAGGTAGTCATATTTAAAAGTTTCAATATATACATACGTTCATATTTAAAGTGTCTAGGTAGTCATATTTAAAAGTTTCAATATATATACGTTCGTGTCTAGGTAGTCATATTTAAAAGTTTCAATATATATACGTTCGTGTCTAGGTAGTCATATTTAAAAGTTTCAATATACATACGTTCGTGTCTAGGTAGTCATATTTAAAAGTTTCAATATACATACGTTCGTGTCTAGGTAGTCATATTTAAAAGTTTCAATATACATACGTTCGTGTCTAGGTAGTCATATTTAAAAGTTTCAATATACATACGTTCGTGTCTAGGTAGTCATATTTAAAAGTTTCAATATATATACGTTCGTGTCTAGGTAGTCATATTTAAAAGTTTCAATATATATACGTTCGTGTCTAGGTAGTCATATTTAAAAGTTTCAATATATACACGTTCGTGTCTAGGTAGTCATATTTAAAAGTTTCAATATATATACGTTCGTGTCTAGGTAGTCATATTTAAAAGTTTCAATATATATACGTTCGTGTCTAGGTAGTCATATTTAAGTTTCAATATACATACGTTCGTGTCTAGGTAGTCATATTTAAAAGTTTCAATATACATACGTTCGTGTCTAGGTAGTCATATTTAAAAGTTTCAATATACATACGTTCGTGTCTAGGTAGTCATATTTAAAAGTTTCAATATATATACGTTCGTGTCTAGGTAGTCATATTTAAAAGTTTCAATATACATACGTTCGTGTCTAGGTAGTCATATTTAAAGTTTCAATACATACGTTTGTCTAGGTATATATTTAAAAGTTTCAATATACATACGTCTAGGTAGTCATATTTAAAAGTTTCAATATATATACGTTCGTGTCTAGGTAGTCATATTTAAAAGTTTCAATATATATACGTTCGTGTCTAGGTAGTCATATTTAAAAGTTTCAATATATACATACGTTCGTGTCTAGGTCATATTTAAAGTTTCATATTTAAAAGTTTCAATATATATACGTTCGTGTCTAGGTAGTCATATTTAAAAGTTTCAATATATATACGTTCGTGTCTAGGTAGTCATATTTAAAAGTTTCAATATACATACGTTCGTGTCTAGGTAGTCATATTTAAAAGTTTCAATATACATACGTTTCAATAGTCATATTTAAAGTTTCAATATACATACGTTCGTGTCTAGGTAGTCATATTTAAAAGTTTCAATATATATACGTTCGTGTCTAGGTAGTCATATTTAAAAGTTTCAATATATATACGTTCGTGTCTAGGTAGTCATATTTAAAAGTTTCAATATACATACGTTCGTGTCTAGGTAGTCATATTTAAAAGTTTCAATATACATACGTTCGTGTCTAGGTAGTCATATTTAAAAGTTTCAATATACATACGTTCGTGTCTAGGTAGTCATATTTAAAAGTTTCAATATACATACGTTCGTGTCTGGGTAGTCACACTTAAAAGTTGGAATATATATACGTTCGTGTCTAGGTAGTCATACTTAAAAGTTTCAATATACATACGTTCGTGTCTAGGTAGTCATATTTAAAAGTTTCAATATACGTTACGTTCGTGTCTAGGTAGTCATATTTAAAAGTTTCAATATATATACGTTCGTGTCTAGGTAGTCATATTTAAAAGTTTCAATATATATACGTTCGTGTCTAGGTAGTCATATTTAAAAGTTTCAATATACATACGTTCTTGTCTAGGTAGTCATATTTAAAAGTTTCAATATATATACGTTCGTGTCTAGGTAGTCATATTTAAAAGTTTCAATATATATACGTTCGTGTCTAGGTAGTCATATTTAAAAGTTTCAATATATATACGTTCGTGTCTAGGTAGTCATATTTAAAAGTTTCAATATACATACGTTCGTGTCTAGGTAGTCATATTTAAAAGTTTCAATATACAAACGTTCTTGTATATGTAGTCATATATAAAAGTTTCAATATAGATACGTTTCTGTCTTGGTATTCATATTTAAAGTTTCAATATATATACGTTCGTGTCTAGGTAGTCATATTTAAAAGTTTCAATATATACACGTTCGTGTCTAGGTAGTCATATTTAAAAGTTTCAATATACATACGTTCGTGTCTAGGTAGTCATATTTAAAAGTTTCAATATACATACGTTCGTGTCTAGGTAGTCATATTTAAAAGTTTAAATATATGTACCTTCGTGTCTAGGTAGTCATATTTAAAAGTTTCAATATACATACGTTCGTGTCTAGGTAGTCATATTTAAAAGTTTCAATATACATACGTTCGTGTCTAGGTAGTCATATTTAAAAGTTTCAATATACATACGTTCGTGTCTAGGTAGTCATATTTAAAAGTTTCAATATATATACGTTCGTGTCTAGGTAGTCATATTTAAAAGTTTCAATATATACACGTTCGTGTCTAGGTAGTCATATTTAAAAGTTTCAATATACATACGTTCGTGTCTAGGTAGTCATATTTAAAAGTTTCAATATATATACGTTCGTGTCTAGGTAGTCATATTTAAAAGTTTCAATATACATACCTTCGTGTATAGGGAGTCATATATAAAAGTTTCAATATATACGTTCGTGTCTAGGTAGTCATATTTAAATGTTTCGATATATAGACGTTCGTGTCAAGGTAGTCATATTTAATAGTTTCAATATATAGACGTTCGTGTCTAGGTAGTCATATTTAAAAGTTTCAATATATATACGTTCGTGTCTAGGTAGTCATATTTAAAAGTTTCAATATACATACGTTCGTGTCTAGGTAGTCATATTTAGGTTTCAATATACGTACGTTCGTGTCTAGGTTGTCATATTTAAAAGTTTCAATATTCATACGTTCTTGTCTAGGTAGTCATATATAAAAGTTTCAATATACATACGTTCGTGTCTAGGTAGTCATATTTAAAAGTTTCAATATATATACGTTCGTGTCTAGGTAGTCATATTTAAAAGTTTCAATATACATACGTTCGTGTCTAGGTAGTCATATTTAAAAGTTTCAATATACATACGTTCGTGTCTAGGTAGTCATATTTAAAAGTTTCAATATACATACGTTCGTGTCTAGGTAGTCATATTTAAAAGTTTCAATATACATACGTTCGTGTCTAGGTAGTCATATTTAAAAGTTTCAATATATATACGTTCGTGTCTAGGTAGTCATATTTAAAAGTTTCAATATACATACGTTCGTGTCTAGGTAGTCATATTTAAAAGTTTCAATATACATACGTTCGTGTCTAGGTAGTGATATTTAAAAGTTTCAATATATATACGTTCGTGTCTAGGTAGTCATATTTAAAAGTTTCAATATATATACGTTCGTGTCACGGCAGTCATATTTAAGTTTCAATATATATATACGTTCGTGTATAGGTAGTCATATTTAAAAGTTTCAATATATATACGTTCGTGTCTAGGTAGTCATATTTAAAAGTTTCAATATACATACGTTCGTGTCTAGGTAGTCATATTTAAAAGTTTCAATATACATACGTTCGTGTATAGGTAGTAATATTTAAAAGTTTGAATATACATACGATCGTGACTAGGTAGTCATATTTAAAAGTTTCAATATACATACGTTCGTGTCTAGGTAGTCATATTTAAAAAAGTTTCAATATACATACGTTCGTGTCTAGGTAGTCATATTTAAAGTTTCAATATACATACGTTCGTGTCTAGGTAGTCATATTTAAAAGTTTCAATATACATACGTTCGTGTTAGGTAGTCATATTTAAAAGTGTTCGTGTCTAGGTAGTCATATTTAAAAGTTTCAATATATATTTACGTTCTTGTCTAGGTAGTCATATTTAAAAGTTTCAATATACATACGTTCGTGTCTAGGTAGTCATATTTAAAAGTTTCAATATATATACGTTCGTGTCTAGGTAGTCATATTTAAAAGTTTCAATATATACACGTTCGTGTCTAGGTAGTCATATTTAAAAGTTTCAATATACATACGTTCGTTGTCTAGGTAGTCATATTTAAAGTTTCAATATACATACGTTCGTGTCTAGGTAGTCATATTTAAAAGTTTCAATATACATACGTTCGGTGTCTAGGTACATATTTAAAGTTTCTTTTCCTAGGTAGTCATATTTAAAAGTTTCAATATACATACGTTCGTGTCTAGGTAGTCATATTTAAAGTTTCAATAGATACAAGTTCGTGTCTAGGTAGTCATATTTAAAAGTTTCAATATATATACGTTCGTGTCTAGGTAGTCATATTTAAAAGTTTCAATATACATACGTTCGTGTCTAGGTAGTCATATTTAAAAGTTTCAATATACATACGTTCGTGTCTAGGTAGTCATATTTAAAAGTTTCAATATACGTACGTGTCTAGTAGTCATATTTAAAAGTTTCAATATACATACGTTCCTGTCTAGGTAGTCATATTTAAAAGTTTCGATATATATACGTTCGTGTTTAGGTAGTCATATTTAAAAGTTTCGATATATATACGTTCTTGTCTAGGTAGTCATATTTAAAGTTTCAATATATACATACGTTTTGTCTAGGTAGTCATATTTAAAGTTTCAATATACATACGTTCGTGTCTAGGTAGTAATATTTAAAAGTTTCAATAGATACACGTTCTTGTCTGTGTAGTCATATTTAAAAGTTTCAATATACATACGTTCGTGTCTAGGTAGTCATATTTAAAAGTTTCAATATATACACGTTCGTGTCCAGGTAGTCATATTTAAAAGTTTCAATATACATATACGTTCGTGTCTAGGTAGTCATATTTAAAAGTTTTTCTGAATATATAAAAAGTACGTTCGTGTCTAGGTAGTGATATTTAAAAGTTTCAATATATATGCACGTTCGTGTCAAGGTAGTCATATTTAAAAGTTTCAATATATATACGTTCGTGTTTAGGTAGTCATATTTAAAAGTTTCAATATACATACGTTCGTGTCTAGGTAGTCATATTTAAAAGTTTCAATATACACACGTTCGTGTCTAGGTAGTCATATTTAAAAGTTTCAATATACATACGTTCGTGTCTAGGTAGTCATATTTAAAAGTTTCAATATACATATGTTCTTGTCTTGGTTGTCATATTTAAAAGTTTCAATATATACACGTTCATGTCTAGGTTGTCATATTTAAAAGTTTCAATATATACACGTTCGTGTCTAGGTAGTCATATTTAAAAGTTTCAATATATATACGTTCTGTGTCTAGTAGTCATATTTAAAAGTCATATTTAATAAGTTTCTAGTTAGTCATATAAAGTATGATACATTCTTTTATACATATGTTCGAGTCTAGGTAGTCATATTTAAAAGTTTCAATATATACGTTCGTGTCTAGTTAGTCATACTTAAAAGTATGATACATTCTTTATATACACATATGTTCATGAGTTTGGGTTGTCATATTCAAAAAAAGTTTCAAATATATACGTTCGTGTCTAGGTAGTCATATTTAAAAGTTTCAATATATACACGTTATTGCCTAGGTAGTCATAATTAAATTTTCAATATATATACGTTCTTGCCTAGGTAGTCATATTTACAAGTTTCAATATATACACGTTCGTGTCTAGGTAGTCATATTTAAAAGTTTCAATATACATAATGTTCGTGTCTAGGTAGTCATATTTAAAAGTTTTTAATATACATACGTTCTTTTGCCCAATAGTCACATTTTAAAAGTTTTAATATAAATACGTTCGTGTCTAGGTAGTCATATTTAAAAGTTTCAATATACATACGTTCGTGTATAGGTAGTCATATTAAAATCTTTCAATATATATACGTTCGTGTCCAGGTAGTCATATTTAAAAGTTTCAATATATACACGTTCGTGTCACAGGTAGTCATATTTAAAAGTTTAATAAAAACATCGTCTTCGTGTCTAGGTAGTCATATTTAAAAGTTTCAACATACATACGTTCGTGTCTAGGTTTAGTTATATTTAAAAGTTTCAATATACATATGTTCTGTGTCTAGGGTAGTCATATTTAAAAGTTTAAATATACATACGTTC
>NC_134825.1:187189480-187263639 GCF_004210375.1 Tachypleus tridentatus | reverse complement strand
GCGACCGGGAATCGAACCCGCAGCCCTGAGATTACGAGTCAAACGCCGACTCTGCCTGGCCATACCGGTCCTTTAAACCTAGTGCCATGGGAAAATTAAACATTCCTTTGATATTTTATCATAACTGGGATTTAATTTCATGATCCATAACAAAATATGTGGTTATATTATAAAATATATATTATTAGAAAGTACAGTAATATCAACCAAAGGGTATTAGAGCTAGTAGTATCCATGAATGGTTAGAAATAGTAATAAAAGTTAAACATAGCATCATGCATTATTAAATAGAGACAAAGATCCGTCGATTATCTGGTATAAAAATGTGACGGAACCCTTTCTGAGATTTATGCAGTAATAGTAAACTTGCCCACAAGGTCATACCTAATTTGCGAATTAAATAAATCAAATATCGCGAGCGTAAAAAAAAAATGTGCTTAAGCCTAAAACTAAAAGTCCTTTTATTGTGGTGAAGAAGAGAACAAGTCCAGTCTTGGTGATGACGTGGAAACATGTAGTCAACCTTTTACAGGCAACAGATTGTTCGAATTAAAAATGTTTTTAGTATATTTATTTTAAAGTTGGTGTTATTTATTTATTAGTTGAATACGTGTGGTGTCTTTTATTGACCAGAATTAACATATATTTTTATATTAATAATTTAATAATTACATTTATTAGTATCAATTCTGAACAACAATTAAGGTTAACTAAGCTTCCATGACCCCTCCTTTGTAGGTCATCGGTTACAGGGTACTCTCGCTACTGACGGGTTTTGGCCTTAACCCAAGACCGATAAGGTTGGACTTGCTTCGCGAAATTATAAAACAGTGAAGTAAGAATAATATATATATATAAAGCTTGTTATTTTTGTGCATCACCGTATTGCTATTAAACAAATTTAATGTTATGTATTAATCTAGCTAATACTATAACTAAATACAGTAACTATTGAATTATTTGAAAGGGCATCTAAGCGGAAACAACCAAGACAACTGTTTTAAAGCGGAAGGACAGTCCAAGAAACACTAATGTAGAATTTGAGAAATGTCAAGGATAACAGATATGTTTAAATGTACATGCTATGAGTGAAAGGAAAGAAAAATATGTAATAATAATATAACATCCAGTTACTGACTGAGCCCTTCGCCCAAAATCAGAGCGCATAAAAATTATCGCTGTAAATAAATTTTATTTTAATGGTTAAAGAAAATATTCTACATCTGGACATGAATTAAAATCGCTTGTGTCTCTGTGTATGTAAAACATGATAACTACAACTGAAGTACAGTTGTTGTTTTTTCTAACCAGTCTGAACTAGTTCTTAGTAGCGGAATGATATAAGATGTACTTCCGCAGAGTTTCCCAAAGTGTTCTGTTTCCAGAGGTAAACAAAAACAAAGGTAACAAATACATTTATTTTAGAGTTAAGCATGCCATGTTGGGTCGTAGCCAGCAGAACAACACACTACTATATAATGGTTAAAAGGGTGATCCTTTCCAAGCAGCCTTCTGGTCCCTTAACGGAAATCAACATTTTAAGTGTTTTACACATAGTATATTTTATGGAGAATCGAGTGTGAACCCATTATCCATAATTAACGTTATCAGTTATGGGAAATAAGTTGAATAAAAGATTGATCGATTTGAAAAACCATGCGCGTCAAACCAAGTGTCTTCTCAAAGTGTTACCAGTTTTGCAATATGAAATATTTTTGGTCTAAATATCTCCTTTTATTTATCTAGATCATTAATTTTGAAAAGTATTACATGTCAGCAATGTTTCACATTTAAAGTCTAGTAAACGTCAGAGACTTGTATAACAGAAATCTAAGAAAACATTCCGGATTTTCAAGCTCTATAGCCCAGCATCACAGACACAAAGACTGACAAGGTTAGGGTTTATGGAAAAAATACGTCGAATAGAAGTTGTTTTAAAAGCGTCATTATATTTTAATTAATAATTAGAAGAGTTCGTCCATCTTTTTATCGTAGATAAGCTGTTATTACTGACTTATTGCTCTTCACTTATAGGTTTTGGTTAATAACTTGTAGCTAGAACGATCGAAACACGATCGCTGTTTCTATAAGGTTACCGCTTTTAATCAGCTAGATGGAAAAAGACAATTTGAAAATGGGTCAACACGAATATTCTACGATTAAGAAATAGACGCGATTTTTTTTTTCGGAGGTTAAGAATTACAGATTTTGTCTTTATTATTTTTACTAGCGTCCCATAGGAATATACAGTCGTGCTAAAACATCAGACCATGTTCTCAGAGGTAAGAAATGCTTGAGGTAATAAGAGGGTTTGCTGAATACCTTATAAACAAGATTCATTCTGAACTTCTATAATGTTCAAAACAGTTTGAATTATTAAGTAAATAAAACAGTATTAGGCACGAACTAAAACTTATAACTCAGTGCACAGTATTAATAGTTTGGTGATTTACGTTTTAGGTTTAATATCTTAAAAATAATTACTTGAACTTCAAGATTAAAATAAATTAATAGCACATGAGTTTTGAAGAACCTTCCTTGTTCCTAATTATTCGTAAATCAACAGTAACTTTAACTTTTTCAGACATTCAAAGTCCAGTGATAGTGTTGCATGTTTTAGACGTTCACAGTCTTGTGATAGTGTTGCATGTTTCAAACATTCAAAGTCAAGTGATAGTGTTGCATGTTTTAGACGTTCCCAGTCTTGTGATAGTGTTGCACGTTTCATACGTTCCCAGTCTTGTGATATTGTTGCACGTTTCGTACCTTCCCAGTCTTGTGATACTGTTGCACGTTTCATATGTTTCCAGTCTTGTGATACTGTTGCATGTTTCATACGTTCCCAGTCTTGTGATAGTGTTGCATGTTTCATATGTTCCCAGTCTTGTGATAGTGTTGCATGTTTCATATGTTCCCAGTCTTGTGATAGTGTTGCATGTTTTAGACATTCACAGTCTTGTGATAGTGTTGCATGTTTCATATGTTCCCAGTCTTGTGATACTGTTGCATGTTTTAGACATTCACAGTCTTGTGAGAGTGTTGCACATTTCTCTTAAGTGCTCGTTTCTGTTGTTCGGTTTGCTCCTTGTGTGAGAAATCAACTTACAAACGTCAGAAACATCCACTTTACAGCTGCTGAGGAGGACAGTGGACTCCTTGTCAAACGGTTTCCAGATGAAGAGCTACATTTACCTAAGACTTACCTCGTGGACTCGGAAAAGTCAAAGAATAGGTTTCGGGACAGAAAACTAAATTCTGGTATCAGTAGAGAATGTCAGACCACAGAGTCTGGTACTGTTACGGGAGATTTTCATACGCCAGTCAAGTAAGATTAACTTTCCTTTATGCACTATATGTGAAGTACCCTGCACAACTGAAAAGTGACGTATTTGTATTAAAGTTACAACATACATCTTTGGAAGGAAAGTTAACCTTACATCTACCGTGTACCTCCGTAAAATGCACTAGATTATATATTTCTAGTTTTAACTGCTTCTTTATTGGTTAAAGTGTAAATGTGTATTGTTATTGAATCTATAAACTGGTGATGTATAACCCTAAACGAATCTTTTTTTCCATTTGTCATAAATACAATAAATGAAGTTTAAATCCACGATCTTTTTAGTACATTACAATTTTAGTTACTAAAAACCATATTTAATCGAACGAATATGATGTCAATTTCTTTGAAATTGTTCGTAAGAATTTGTTTCTGTGTTAGCGTCTCAGCTTTAGTTTATTATTTTCATTGAACAAGGGTAAGTTTACAGCCAGAATGACAGTAATAACTCATATTTGGTTTATACTTATGTGTAATGGATATTAATTTACTATAAGAATAACAATAGAGCAATGACCTGTTATGTAATACTTGGTTAAAGGTGTGACCAAATGACTCCTCAACCGAAACTAAGGCTAAACAGACAACCAGTTAGTGGCATCACTCAAACGACCTCTTCGTCTTCTTCGACTTCAAAGTCAAACGCAACCGACGTGAGGATTTTGATCTTATTTCTATGTAACGCATTTGTTTGTCAACTATAAATTAAGATTTTGTTATTGTAACACTATTTGTAGAATACAGGCACATTTATTGCAGTAAGGTGAAAAACAGTTATTGTTAAATGTCTTCAAACAAGGGTTTCATGACCCGATATTTTTGTATCGGAAACTGTCAGTCATGAATACATGAAAACACAAGTTGTGGTAAAAGTTCAACATATCTGCGAGACCTTTTTCATTTACATACAGGTTCGTTTTTTTTTTTTATATATTCCACACACTAGTGACTTTCATACTATTGCGATATAGGAATATATCATACGTTTCACATATTTAGAACAAAGAATTGTTTTAGAGTCAAGTATTAAAACAATTCTTTGTTCTAAATATATGAATAATAAAACCGTTGTGTTGATCTTGCTTCAACTTAACTTTGTATAGATTTCTAAGTAGATAACGCCTGTTATTGTTTGTGGAAAACATTGCTACCTGTAATTTTGTTTAAGAACAGGGCCTCTATTGTACAGGTAATATAGATTACGGCCCCATCAATATGGAATGAGGTTTATTAGTCACGTTGTAGTTCAGTTGTGCTAAGTGTGAGGTTTCCTCTTAGATAGAAATCCCTCGATTAGTTGTCTGGTCGGTGAACTTAACCAGAGAAAACCCACTAGAAGCAAGTCAACAAGTGCATACGTTATGTTCTTGTCTCACGATCATTAAAGATTGTGTTCCTAGTGCATTACGCTTTCGGTTTACGTTATGTTCTTGTCTCACGATCATTAAAGATTGTGTTCTTAGTGCATTACGCTTTCGGTTTACGTTATGTTCTTGTCTCACGATCATTAAAGATTGTGTTCCTAGTGCATTACGCTTTTGGTTTACGTTATGTTCTTGTCTCACGATCATTAAATATTGTGTTCCTAGTGCATTACGCTTTTGGTTTATCCCATTTATTCTTAGCTTTAAAGTCAGCCAGTATACTGCTTTGTGACACTCGCCGAATCTCTTGTTAAATTAATCTTACATCTACACTCTGTCCACTTGAATTAACTAATCAGTTTCTCTTGTAACTTGTAGTGACGTTTCATAAATTCGTACATTACATGGTGCAGTTTGGTTAGACCACTTTATTTGTTATTACACTGCAAAATATGTTAAGAAAACTTAGTTTTTAGTAACAACGCTCTGCTTTGCATAACAGTACTTTCAAGAGGGGATTCACATAATAATAAGTGTATCAAAATCAATAAAGATACACAAAGTATAATAAAGTAGACGTTTAGGTTTGTTTTATAATGTTATTGTGTAAACTTCACTTCCATTCTACTTTAATGCTATTGCACAAAACTGTCTTTAAACATGTTTTTTTTTTTAACCATTATTCAAATAGACTACTAAATTATACACACATTGTATACATTTAAAAATATTCAGGCAGAAAAAATCACCTTGCAAGTACATAAAGGATTGTGACTTTAAAGTTAAGCTGAAGGCTACACAATCGGCTATCTGTGCTCTGCCTACCACGGGTATCGAGACCACGGATTTTAGCGATGTAAGTCCGCAGACATACTGCTCTGTCACTAGAGGGCGTACCTAGAGGAGAAGTATGAAACAAAATATTTAGACTTTAAGATCTTTTTCCAGAGGTCACTGCTAGATTTGGATCTTAAATTGTCTGAAAGTTTGTTACATGTAATACGAATTATTTAAACTTAAGATTTCTACCAGGTAGTGCTACTATATATTGATCTTAAACCTGAAAGTTTGTTACATATGTTTGTTTTGAATTTTCGCGCAAAGCTACACGAGGGCTATCTTCGCTAGTCGTTCCTAATTTAGCAGTGTAAGACAAGAAAAGGAGGCAGCTAGTCATCACCACCCACCGCCAACTCAAGGGCTACTCTTTACCAACGAATAGTGGGATTTACCGTCACATTATAACGCCCCTACGACTGAAAGGGCGATCATGTTTGGTCAGATTATAAGTCGAGCGCCCTCATTACCTGGCCGTGTCGGCCCGATTTGTTACATATGATACGAATGCATGTGATAGTTGTATTTGTAGTAACTGAGAGGACTATTCTCCATTAATTCAATGTGATCGATGTTTTAACGTGTATTCGATGTCGTTAGAAAACAATGGCTATCTCTACAGTAACCTGACAACATATTTCATCAAGTTACGTGAGTAATGAACGTTTTTAAGAAATACAAATAATGCATCTGAGAAGTGGACGTGTGGATAAAAATAAGAACTCTCTACATTAGTCCGATTAAGCCTAAGAAAGCTCTCGTAGTAGTAATAAAGAATTTGATTACTTTGAAACAGATTACAAATTAAGTGACATTTTGGCGACTCAGATATTCTGTTTTTGAAACGTTTCGTTCGATTAGTTTAATTGATTAAAGTCATTTATGTCGCAACCTGATAAAAAATATCTCAGTATGCATTTGTACTAGTAGTTTTATCTGTTAAGAAACTAAGTGTCGGGTAACAAAGAAGGAAAAGTGGATAAATTGCTCGTGACAAGAATGAAGAACCTGTAAAAGGAATTTAACTAAAATGAATTAAAGTAGGAATATAGTTAATAACAGTTAATATAGGTAATAACAGTTAATATAGTTAATATAGTTAATAACAGTTAATATAGTTAATAACAGTTAATATAGTTAATATAGTTAATAACAGTTAATATAGTTAATAACAGTTAATATAGTTAATACAGTTAATATAGTTAATAACAGTTAATACAGTTAATAACAGTTAATATAGTTATACAGTTAATAGTTAATCAGTTAATAACAGTTAATATAGTTAATAACAGTTAATATAGTTAATACAGTTAATACAGTTAATAACAGTTAATATAGTTAAGCCAACAGTTAATATAGTTAATAACAGTTAATACAGTTAATACAGTTAATAACAGTTAATATAGTTAACAGCCAATATAGCCAACAGCCAGTTAATATAGTTAATAACAGTTAATATAGTTAATACAGTTAATATAGTTAATAACAGTTAATATAGTTAATACAGTTAATATAGTTAATAACAGTTAATACAGTTAATAACAGTTAATACAGTTAATACAGTTAATAACAGTTAATATAGTTAATACAGTTAATATAGTAATAACAGTTAATATAGTTAATAACAGTTAATATAGTTAATAACAGTTAATATAGTTAATAACAGTTAATACAGTTAATATAGTTAATAACGCTTCATTCGTGCTATTATAGTAGTTAAATATTGATGTGTGACCGTGAACCATCACGTGTTAATAAGTATTAATGTGATTCGTCCACAGTAACCAACCACATGTAGAGTCATTCAGTGATGACACTTACATGGAAAACATACCAGAATTTTAGTGTTGTGTATAAACAAAATATGGATTTATTAAAATATACATTCACCTTTAAATATATATATGTGAGCTTTGTATGTGGAGATGTTTGTAGCCTCTGTATTTTTTGTTTGTTAATTGAATTTCGTACAAAGCTACTCAGGAGCTATCTGTGATAACTGTCCATAATTTTGAAGTGATAGACTAAATGGAAGACAGCCAATCAACATCGTCTACTCTCGGGTTGCTCTTTATCAACGAGTATTGGGATTGAGTGTCACATTACACACTGTCACGGCTAAAAGTTCAAGCATGTTCGTAACCAGCAGGTCAAGAGTCAAGTGCCCTAACTACCAATCATGCCAGGCCTAATGCATTTATAACTGACACTTACTGTAAGGTTGCATTTTAAAACCTTTTTATTCATTTTAATGCACGAAACACGTTCTAGAATAATTCTGGTTCACAGTTACTGATTCAGGAGTACGTCTGAGGGTTTACGACATTAAACATTTCTATTTATATTCACGCGATGGGCACAACAAAACTAGCCCATTCTGTAGTTAATAACAAACAAACAAAGCACCAATCGTTAGTTTAATTGAGTCACTGATGATTTATCATAATATTATAACAGATCGCTATTACTACACCGTGTATTTAAAAAACAGTATTTTGTTGATGAATATTGTGATGATAGGGCCTTCAGTTAGTTCTCTGTTTTACAGGATATCCCGTTAGATGATATTATTCGTCGGTTGCAAGACAGTTTGGAAATCCAGAATGAAGCATTATTTCCAAATACAAGTGAGTTTATTCATATTTTGGTATATCGTGTCTTCCAAAAGAGACTCACGTAGCTTCACTTGTACTATTACTGCTTCACGTAAATATTTATGAAACAATTATTTACATAATTTTAGTATATAATGAACAAAACCTGCAATGAGGGCAGAGTGGTAGACAAGTTTTGAGTAGTCAAGTGCTTACAATTTTCTGTTTTGTCCAGAGATATTTGACTTGTGAACTAGGCATCAGGCCACAGTAGTACCAGAATGTTTTTAAACGTGTAGATATAAATGTAAGTAAAATAAATTACGGTTAATTTTCAGGAAATTGTTTGTAGAAGAAGAGATTCATTGATTCAACATTTTTCACTGTTTCACTGTGTGGAATTTATTAAGTTTCATGTACTCAAAAAATTAGCTAAAAGTGAGTCAGAGTCACCTTTACCTTTTGTAATTATAAAATCTGTAAAGCATGCACAAAGGATTTTGAGTTTAAACTATTAGTTAATCATATGGATGAAGTCTGAAAATGCTTGATGTGGAAGAGGTCAGAGTAATTAGGTATATAAATACATAATAGATTGTATGAATAAATAGTAAAAGAAGCAGGTTTTATAGTTTAACTAAGCCTAATAGGTTTAAGGCCTAGCTAGATTACTCTGTAAAGTATGTAATAGTACAGCTATTTTCTTATAAACACTGTGTTTGTGCGGGTATTAGATGCTTAAGTCATGGACAGCGAAGATAAAAAATAATACTATTCAAGGTACTAAAAATAAATATGAAGTTTAATCTATCATTCGATTAACGACTTGTCTGTGGCGTACCTTGACCTCTCCATGACTTACACTGGTTTTAAGAATACCATCCTAGCTTGGTGACAAGTGATAATTGGACTTCATATATTTATGTTTAGTATTTTAAACAGTTTTTCTGCTGAATTATTCAAAAGAATAATCTGGTAGCTGCAATGCCACGTGTTCTTCAAATTCTGTATAAGTGTAATTATAGGATTACTATGGTATGTAAATCACGTATCAAAACACCAGGGGGCTGATGTTCACCAGAGACTGATGTACAATGGGTATCACCAGGTGCGTAAAGGATGATATATATATATTTACTTTAGAGGTAATATATAAACAACTTGAAACATTACACATAATTCCAAAGAAACGAAACTACTGATAAATTTACTGGAGGTTAGAAACAGTATGCCTTACGTACATTGCTCAAAAATTCAGTATGTGACTTAAGAGTTAGGCTTAACAAGGTGCAGCTTTATACCAGTCAAGCCATCATGGTAGGCTTATCTTTTCTTTCTTGCTGTGCCAGGTCTTGTTTGTTATCCCTTCTCCAGTATGGCAAGTGTTTATTTTCTCTATTCAGTTAATGTTTTACATATATTTGGTGTAATAGACAGAGGTTTGAGTTCGTTGTATTAAAAAAACATTTTGAAGTCTCACCACGTCGTTTATAGTCCATGTTGCTACATCTGGTCATACTCTATCCGACGACCCTGCATTTTGTGAACAGCACGGCAGCATAGTTTCTGTTGCAAAAATCTGCCTTAGAAGACACTGATTTTGAAAGTAAATTATTCCTCAGTGGATGTTTTCTATATTCCATCTAATATACGAGAAATACTCGTTTCATTCTCCAGCCACGTGAGGTGTGCGAGTGTTGAATGGACATCTCGTGGAAGCAAAATGTGTACACGTAAGATATGTGTCTTTACCAGACGGGGATTCTTCTTGATTATATACATATGTAGCACGTTGATAGCTTCTGTCACTGACTTTTATGTTCATGAATTATCGCTTGTTACAAGACGCCGCACTTTGTTTGTCGCAGATGGGACTCGACTTGTTACAGGTCTCTTTTTGGTTAGTCCTGGTTCCCCAAGTGATATGGGATATACGCTCTCATTTGGAAATTATAAATCCTCAAACTTAACACATCTTCATGATTTGAATGTATGAATATTTTGTGACCAGAAAGGACTGCTGCATGGTCTTCGCTAAAGAATGTCAAAATGTAGTTGTGATACATATCGTTCTACCATAATTTTTACATAGGCTGCGGCTGTGTAGCTTTTACATCAAGAATTGTTTTAATGCAACGTACTCAAATCTGTAATGTTTCTCAGTTCACGGTAATAGTAAATGTGAACTTGTTTCAATGTGGGTTTCCCCAACTTATACATTAAATACAATTTTTTTAATAATATGTTTTTCATTAAATTTATTATGAATACATTTTCTTATTACAGATTGGGAGGCGAAACTGAAGCGAGAACTCCAGGAAACCTATTATTACGTGTAAATTTTTTTTTCGTTTTAATATTCTATTCTTATGTTCATTTTGATTAATGAAGGTGTCCGTAATTAAGTATCTACATATTAGCACGAAAACAACACTACAAGTTTTGTTACTATTTTGAAGACTATTCATGAAAGCTTGTTTTTGTTCAGTCATGTCTGAGGTAAGATATTAATTTTTTTTTCATATGCTACAGACTGTTTAAGAGAGTTCTGTATTTTGGTTTGTTTCTATTACGGAAAACCTTTGCATCGTAAAACATGTAAAGGTGATAAGAAAGTACTTAATGGAATCGGTTTATTGAGCTGATTTTGAAGCTATTCTACTTTATTTCCTGACCAAGTGATTCAAACACTATTATTGTACTTTAGGGTTACGCGATAGTAAGCTTATCATGGCTTTTTTATGGCCTGGTAAAATTTATGGAACTGCATAAGTAAAGCAGCGTATTTCCAACATGGAGGATTGTTCTACAGCAGCTTGACGACTTCTTGGAGAGCTATCAACACGAACATAACTCAAGGTGTTCATAGAGCTACCAGAAAAGACAAGTTAATTATTCGGAGGGAGCTAGGCTTAACAAAGTAAACAAAAAAGCAGAGGAAAACACAAGAAACGTCTGTTGTGATGACTTATTTGGAGGTAGATAGGCTTAACAAATTAAACAAAAATACAGAATAAAACACAAATAACGTTTATTATAATGGCTTGTTTAGAGGTAGACAGGCTTAACAAAGTAAACGAAAAGCAGAGAAGAACACAAGGAACGTTTATTGTGATGACTTGTTTGGAGGTAGATAGGCTTAACAAAGTAAACAAAAGTAAAGAGGAAAAAACACGAAGAATTTATTATAATGGTGTTTTTTGGGGTAGCTAAGCTTTACAAAGCAAATAAAAGTATAGAGAAAAACACAAGGTACCTTTTTGTGATTACTTGTTTGGAAGAAGCTAGGCTTAACATGGTAAACAAAACACAGGGAACATTTATTATGATGGTTTGTTTGGAAGAAGCTAGGCTTAATATAGTAAAACAAAACAGAGGGTACATTTATTATGATGGCTTGTTTGGAGGAAGCTAGGCTTAATAAACTGAACAAAACACAAGGAACCTTTATTATGAAGGCTTGTTTGGAGGTAGCTAGTCTTAACGTTGAGTTAAGCGTGGGGGAATGAGACATTCGTTTTCCCGCTGGTAGGAGTTAATGGAACTACCTAGAAGAAACGTTTTGAAATTTAAATCTAAAATGGCGTGTTCTGATAAAACGTTGTTTCATGTATAATCTATAAATCATACAGATGACATAAGAATTGTAAAAAATTAAATTTTGTTCATTGACGTTTTTTATTTAAATTTTGTTTTAAAAATTAAGATTTCAATCAAAGAAAATTCGTCTCTTGAGTGAACAGTGTAAGTGCAGGTCATTGACCAAGATGCATGTATTTACTAGTATGTACACTTCCCACAGTGACGTTCAGGTCAAATAATATATATATATATATATCATTTAGAAACCAATTTAGATCCAGATATTGGAATTTCCAGTATTAGGGTATAAAAGTGTAGCAGTCAGAAGTTGTCCTGTGGGAATTTTCTGGAACCAGTTGCATTAAATGGTGTTTGTTAAACTTGAGTTAGCTAACGTTTAGAGGGGAGCAGCTTTCTGTATCTTTTAAAGAAGTTTTCAACTGACTGCAATCTGATTTTTATCAGAACCGATTACTTTAGCTTCTAAAATCGCTCGTGCGTGTCAGGTTCAGTCAAAGAAAGTAGATATATGATACATCTTCCCCGGCTAGTGCTCTGAAGATAAGTAAACATTACTAACATGTATCTTTAAAATTATTTTGTAAGTACCTGAACTTTTATGTAAGAAGAGATAACGTTCTGAGGTTATATTATACATACATTCGTTATATACAAAACATTTGAATTACTGTCATGCAGCACCATCTGGTGACTACGAGCTTAATTTATTCTCCCAGTGGCTCAGCGGTGTGAAGACTTATAAAACTAAACATTGGGTTTCGATATCCGTGGTGACCACAGCACAGATAGCTCATGTGCTTAACAGCGTAAAAGCAAATTGTTTTTATAACGCTGACTTTAAAAAAACTTTATCTGTGGCAGTGTTGGGTAACAATTATTACATGTCATATAAAGAAATGGTTTGTCTGCCGCTAAAAGTTTTGAACATAGCATACTTTGAATTTCAAACTTTAGGTAGATACTTACAGAATATTTTACCGAGGTAAACCAATTTGTTATGCGATTCAGAAATGTTCGTTTCACACGCTTTCTACCTGAGTGTTATTTAGTGAAGTCAATACATATAGAAATAAAATGAACCCTCCAAGAAATAAGTAACCTGTAATGTATGAAAAATAACATTTTGTTAATAGGTAATCTCTGATCTTATTCTGTGCTCATCTCAGGTCTTTTTCTCTGTAGTGACATTTGTATTTATCCATTTTATATGAGTTTTGATTGTAGGTTAAAATAGGTGTATTTATTACTTTCATGTTATCTTTGATTCTAGATTAAAACAGGTGTACTGATTACTCTTGGATTATCCTTGATTCGATAGATGTATCTACGATCTCTGTTATATTCATGTTTTAACAGCTTGTTTAGTATTAAGCACAGTCTTTCATAACACATGATATTTCTACATGTGCAATAGAAATTCCTGCACTGTGAATCCGAAAATGACATCAACTTTTCTCTGTCATGCACGTTTTTTTTTCTCACAAAACTTCATATGTACTTTTGTATTAATGTGTGACTTTCACTCAAATCGGGTTACAGTTTAGCACGCTTAAAATATTGATAACCACTGGCTGTAGATTTCTCTAGACCAGTCGCGACGTGAGTCTAATCGATCGTTCTAGAGCGGGAACGCGATAATAAAAAAATATTTCTTATGGCAAACAATCAATAATTTAATCTAAATAAGAGTTTATTTTCTTCGCAATTTTAAATCAATCCATAATTTATAGAACAATATATTATTTTTGAATCCTGAATTATTGAAAATCCGTTATTAAAAGTCCCCCACTGGTACAACGGTAAGTCTACAGATTTACGATGCTGAAACCAGGGGTTCGATTTCCCTCGTGGACTCAGCAGATAACTCGACTTAACTTTGCTACAAACAAACCCGTTATTGAAACCAAAACAACTTTTATGAAGTTTAAATTCGCGAGAATCTGTAATACTCACCGGAGTTCTAAAACCTCTTTGTCAACATTACTTCGAGACCTTACTGCATTCTGAACAGAATATTTTCTCCTTCTGATAAAAGGATTGCGTTTTTTTATTATTCTCACAGATCATTGTTGGTTATCTTGCTCATCTATTAGCATGATGTGCTTCAGTACACAACGCTTGATTTTCATTGTTATTACGAGTTTTTAATAATACTCGATGTATTTTAATGTGTTCGAATTACGTTGAAAGTGCGTTCAATTAGTATTTTCGTGATATTACTGTACGTACGATTCATGTTTGTATGAGTTACAGTTTAGGGGAAAAGAAAAAAAAATTCTATATTCTAAAAGTTATCGAAATAATTAGAGTCATATATGGATTTCAGTTTTTATTTCATACTTTTACTTAGTAGTAAATTTGATCTCAGTTCATGAGAATGAAAACTGGTTTTTCACCAATGGAAAAGTCATTAGGCTTCAAGTGGTGTTACGCCTTCTTTCTAGGGTTACTTCACATCTGGTTATTAGGTTTAGCGTTACTGGATGAACTAATGAGGAAACTACATTACTTCCTGGAATAATTTCGACCCTATAAATAGGTACATGACAAACTAACCAACCTGTAACTGTGTTATCAATTTGGTTGAGCAGTAGGTGACTAGACACAACAGTTCTTTACAAAAACCTAATACGTTTTTGAACTGGCAATATATCAGTAAAAACCTCAATAATTTTAAAGGTGTATCCTTAACATATGTATTGCTATGATAGGAAAACCACTAAACTGTGAAGAGTAAATATTACATAAAATATTCACTTTATTGATAAAACTACTGTTGTTTTAGTTTTGTAAATCAAATACTGTCTGTATGAAGAAAACCAAATGGCACGTTCGAGAAAGATACCTTAATGTAACACATCTAGCTTAGTATAAGGAAAATCGTGTAGAATGTTGACTCATCTGTTTACTGACTTCAAGTAATATCACATTGTTTAGAATGTTTTCCCGCCTGTTCACTGAATTCAAGTAATATCACATTGTTAAGATTGTTTTTCCGCCTGTTTACACACTTCAAGTAATATCACATTGTTTAGAAGGTCATCCACCCTGTTTACTGACTTTATGTAGTGTGAAAATATTTAGAAGGTCATCTCTTCAGCTACTAATAATGTCAGTATTTTTCAAACCACCTTCCACAGGGACAAAACTGCTTGTCAACAACTTGTTGATATTGTAATTTTTTTTTTTTCATTTTGATATTAATTTATTTATTAATTTTAACTTTATTATATTGCTTGTTTGTTTTTTGAATTTCGCGCAAAGATACAAGTGGGCTATCTGCGCTAGCCATCCCTAATTTAACAGTGTAAGACCAGAGGGAAGGCAGCTAGTCATCACCACCCATTACCAACTCTTGGGCTACTCTTTTACAAACAAATATTGGGATTGACTGTCACATTATAACGCCCACACGGCTGAAAGGGCGAGCATGTTTGGTGCAACGGGAATTCGAACGTTTTAACCCACCTGGTCGTGCTGAGTTGGCCGTGGGTGGTGATGACTAGCTGCCTTCCCTCTGGTCTTACACTGCTAAATTAGGGACGGTTAGCGCAGATAGCCCTCGTGTAGCTTTGCGTGAAATTCAGAAACAAACAAACAGACACATTATAACGCTCCCACGGCCGAAAGGGCGAGAATGTTTGGTGTGATGGGGTATTATTTCTAAACAAGTTTACAATCTAAATAGCATGGAAATGTGTTTTTAGTACGACGTAATTCAAGACCTATATGCCACTCGACACTATAGTAACAAGACAAACACACGCACAATACACTATCAGCACTATAGTATATAAATGCCCAGAGTAATCCAGGTTATTTATTGTAATCTTAGTTTCACCCAAACTGATGTTTTACACCAGACTTTGAAAGAAAAGTTGTCTAGTCTTAATTCAGCTAGGTGTTTTCGTGTTTTTTTTTACATTTTTAATATAATATGTTTAAGACAGTCAAGACTGTATTTACAATATCTTATTCTAAACCAAATCTCACTCTTTATATGTATTTGGAAGTTTCTCCCTTCCCAGACGTTAATGTATTAAAATTTAATGAATAGGCTTACCGATTTACTATTTGCTGGATACTACTCTCAATTTGGCACTATAGCAACAGGGCAAACATACGCTAGGCTTAATGTACTATTGATGATCTAGTATTAGATTATACAACTTCTGTACACTGATGTCGGTTGGCTGGTACGTTATCTACAGAGTAATTCGAAATTAATTAAAATATATGTACGTAATTAATAAAACTGTTAACTGCATCTCATGAGTAAAACCAAAATTGTGAGAACTTAACCTTCAATTGACTTTACCTTCAGATCCACAGAAATAGGGGGCGTACAATCGTTATTGAATTTTATGGTTTAATTTACTGAATACATCGCTTGATGATGTAGTAACGTTTTAACCAATTTTTTTTTCAAACTCTAGAAGAAGAAATTTGTTGAAGTCAACGTCAGAATATTCACAGCAAAGCAATTCAGAAAGACGTATGGAGAACGAAGGTAAGTAAGTCATACAGGTATGTTAACACATAGCTGTCACGGACACAGATATGTTAGCACATAACCCTTAGTAATCAGTAAGGTATGTTAACATATAGTATCCAGTAGTCAGAAACAGTCATACAAATATGTTAACATATAGTATCCAGTAGTCAGAAACAGTCATACAAATATGTTAACATATAGCATCCAGTAGTCAGAAACAGTCATACAATTACGATAATACTTATTTTTAATGGTGTTGAAATATGTTGTAGTATTTCTGGTTGTTACGACAGAAAATAAGAATAGAACGGAAACAGATATTTTATGTCGTATTTGAGCATAATGGAATTTTAGAGATAATGTTGTTACTCTGAGAATTTGTTCTCTATTTGACAAAGTAAACCCATCAGAACATGTGAACCTTGATCTCGATGCCGTAACTAATTGTTACGGAACGTCTATATAATAAACCACAAGAAGCTTGGGTTTGGACCTGTTATAACAGTCCTTAACAAAGGTGTTCCGTTTGTATCGATTAGTGACGTACGTAACCTGGAACCTCTTTAATGTTGCCACTCTCTGTTCTGTACTTTAAAAAAACAAATCTATAACATAGTGGAATTGAAACAAGCGTTTAGTATATTCCATAGAAATTCTGTAACACTAACTGCTGTATTTCCAGTACTGTACAATTAACGTATTGTTTGATATTTAAATGTACCTATTTATCAAAGTGGATGTGATGCTGAAATAACTAACAGTTATATATTCAATGCTGTACAACTAACGTATTGTTTAATATTTAAGTGTGCCTGTTTATTAAAGTGGACTAATATGTGATGTTGAATAACCTTAACAATTATATTTGCAATACTGTACAACTAACGTATTGTTTAATATTTAAGTGTGCCTGTTTATTAAAGTGGACTAATATGTGATGTTGAATAACCTTAACAATTATATTTGCAATACTGTACAATTAACGTATTGTTTAATATTTAAGTGTGCCTGTTTATTAAAGTGGACTAATATGTGATGTTGAATAACCTTAACAATTATATTTGCAATACTGTACAACTAACGTATTGTTTTATATTTAAGTGTGCCTGTTTATTAAAGTGGACTAATATGTGATGTTGAATAACACTAAGTAATAAGAGTGACAGTAAAATCCCATAGTTCCACGTGTGAGTTTGTGTTGGAAGGTGTGTGTCTGTTCTCTAGTGTGCCAATTAAAATTAGGAACGGCTAATACGAGTAGCCCTTCTGTAGGTTTTTGCGAATTTCAAAGCAAATCAAACCCTTTAGAATTGCTGTAGAAACTGTAACATATTATGATTTCACAACAACAAATTTGTTGCTTTTGTTCTTCTTAGAAAGTGCTGCCGTGTGTAGTCACACTGTCAGTTCAGCTGAAACTATTCGCTGCTATTCGAAACTTCTCAAGAGCTCGAGCCACGATAGTCAGGTGGACAGAGGTGATTATTCCAACCAACCCTTCAAACTTTTTTTCACAGACGCGCATACATCCAGTCAGGAGGATTTAGTTTACAGACCTGTATTCATGGACAGAGGAGATGGTTCGAGATTTCCCACTGTTGACCTCAGGTTTTCTTGTTGTACTAAGACTTCTTCAGGTTCCTTTCCAGATGAAGGTGTACCACATCAGGTCTCAAAGGTATGACTTATCCCATAGAACGCTGATTGCCTGAAACATCTGTTAATTAAAAGGTCAGATATGTATCAATGTCATATGTCTCCTCAGTTATTATGTCTTGTTTTTTCATGATTTCCAACCAATTGTACATTTATCGTAAAGTGACAACAATTCGAAATATGATTTAAAATTATCGAATACTACTTTGTCGCTCTTTATTTGTAAGTGATTACGAAACTTGTTTCAAATTTCAGTTACAGCGACGATTATGACTGTTAGGAAACAACGTCAATGAATGACTTCAGCTTAACGGTCTGTAAACTGTTACACATACACCGTGTACGGCGTAAATCTTACTTTTGAAGTTTCGGTCTTATTCAAAGCACGTGACTTAAATAATGATATTTTTTTCATTGCTTCTAACAGTAACTAATGCCCTCTAGTGGCTTAATCTACATGTTTACGATGTTAAAATCGGGCTTCGATACCGGTGGTGTGAAAATAATTGGAAGCTCGTTGTGAAACCTTGTTGTCAGCATGAAACACACCAAAACTTACTATCTAACACATCCTTATGTTATGGAAGGAAATAATGAATTACATGAAAGTTACATGGCCTGTAATGATAGGTTTCTTTCACTCAGTTTAATGCTTTATTTACCTTAGGTTTGTAAGTTATTAGTCATTTTGTATTAATTTGTATGGTACAGTGCAACTATACGAATCAAAACACAATTTGATATTTCATATTTAAACTGTCTTTGCCATTGTTCGTTGAGTAAGGTAAGACCACGTGCGACGGCTTGTTTGTTGTTTTTAATTTCGCGCAAAGCTACACGAGGGCTATCTGTGCTAGCCGTCCCTAATTTAGCAGTGTAAGACAAGAGGGAAGGCAGCTAGTCATCACCAACTACCGCCAAGTCTTGGGCTACTCTTTTACCAATGAATAATGGGATTGATCGTAGTTTCATAACGCCTCCACGGCTGAAAGGGCGAGCATGTTTGGTGGGACCGGGATTCGATCCCGCGATCCTCAAATCACAAGTCGAACGCTTTAACCCACCTGACCATGCCGGGCCCGTGCGACGGCATCACTTTCATATAATACTAAGTCTTTATTTTTTAAACAAACAACAGTAGGAGTAATTTCATGTTTTTTAAACAAACAACAGTAGGAGTAATTTCATGTTTTTTAAACAATCAACAGTAGGAGTAATTTCATGTTTTTTAAACAATCAACAGTAGGAGTAATTTCATGTTTTTTAAACAAACAACAGTAGGAGTAATTTCATGTTAGGCTTGTGTGAAATGAAGTCCCTTGCGAAGTTTTACACTTTCCTTTTCCAAACTAATTTAATCGTGTGTTTTTAGTATTAAAGCCATAATATTTCCACATTTGACGTGTCCGACTAAAACATGGCGCTCAAACGTTTTTACCAAATTTATGTTAACATTCCATATTTGTATTTAAGTAAAGCATCAGTTATAAACTACACAAGTAATAATTTTGAATATACATAAATAAACACATTATCTGAAACTCCCCTCTATTTGTTTAACAAATTGTATAAACAACACATCCTGCACTAGTCATGCCAATGCTTTGAGAGACAATGTCTTACCCATACGTTATTTCAGTGCACACTTAAATTGCATTATTGTTTGGCTGAGTAATGTATGAATTATAAACGCAACGTTATTTATGTTCCGTCGTAAAGCGTATTTTAATAAATAACGTAACATAGTTTATTCAAAACCCATTGACTCAGTAACGAGACAGTGAAAACACCAAATGGAAAACCCTAAAAGTCGAACTATGGTCTTCGTAGTTGAAATCAGGATACAAAAGTTTTAGGATAATACCCGGGGCTAGTGATAAAGTAACAAATAACAGTATTGTATGGAGAATCGTAAACAAGTTCATAATTCGTATTACACTTGAAGTTAACAAGTTCTCACAACCCATAAAGCGAAGTTTGGTTAAACCTAAGGACACAATTTTGATTAAAACTTTGATTGAGAATGGTAATAAGTTACTTTATGACGACTGCGGTGAGACGAGGAAAGATTGTGTAACCGGAAATAAAAAAACATAATACCAAATATTCTAGTAACTGTATTTTAGGTCTAGAGGAACGTGGCGCTATTTAAATCAATAAGACGTGTTTCGTTGCATTCAAGAGGCGTGGAAAAATGTTACTTCGGGCTACAACAACAAGTCTTGACTAGTACAGAATTACACCATGTTGCTTCAATACGTCTTAAATACCAAACTTAGATATATGGAGAGGGTGTTCATACTTGTCAGTTTATTGAATTATGAATCTCATTTGCGAATTACTTAGTAAAATACACTAGCCTTGCGTATGACGTCATGTAACAACAATAATATAGAATTTTCTTGATTGGATCGAATAATGCGAATTTCACGTGAATAGCACGTGAAACGACGTAACTTTATAAATGTTAAATTGTTTTCCAAATAAAATCTATATATGATACTTGTTGGTGTATAAATCAAATGAATTTGTAAACTAATACAAGAGTGAATGAAATGACAGAGGTAAGGTTTGTTATTCAGATAGTGTATGTTGTAGGTAAATATTTCTCTATTTATTGTACACAAGTATATATAACGTTTATAGGTTTCAATACGTTTGGATATTACTAAGTTGTCTTTGGTGGTAAGGACAATAGGCTATCTGTGCTTTGCCCACCTGCTCATTAACCATCAGATTTACCAGTGAACCACCGATGTAGTTTAAGTTATGGTATCCTGAACAAGACTTTAAAAATTTAAAATACAAATTTAATACTGGTAATGTTTTAAGACGGACTTTAACGTATCGAAAAACGATGGTAGATCATCCTTAGTTGTTTGTTTTGATAGATCATCCTTAGTTGTTTGTTTTGATTGATCATCCTTAGTTGTTTGTTTTGGTAGATCATCCTTAGTTGTTTGTTTTGATAGATCATCCTTAGTTGTTTGTTTTGATAGATAATCCTTAGTTGTTTGTTTTGATAGATAATCCTTAGTTGTTTGTTTTGATAGATCATCCTTAGTTGTTTGTTTTGATAGATCATCCTTAGTTGTTTGTTTTGATTGATCATCTTTAGTTGTTTGTTTTGGTAGATCATCCTTAGTTGTTTGTTTTGGTAGATCATCCTTAGTTGTTTGTTTTGATAGATCATCCTTAGTTGTTTGTTTTGATAGATCATCCTTAGTTGTTTGTTTTGATAGATCATCCTTAGTTGTTTGTTTTGGTAGATCATCCTTAGTTGTTTGTTTTGATAGATAATCCTTAGTTGTTTGTTTTGATAGATAATCCTTAGTTGTTTGTTTTGATAGATCATTCTTAGTTGTTTGTTTTGGTAGATCATCCTTAGTTGTTTGTTTTGATAGATCATCCTTAGTTGTTTGTTTTGATTGATCATCCTTAGTTGTTTGTTTTGATAGATCATCCTTAGTTGTTTGTTTTGATAGATCATTCTTAGTTGTTTGTTTTGGTAGATCATCCTTAGTTGTTTGTTTTGATAGATCATCCTTAGTTGTTTGTTTTGATTCATCATCCTTAGTTGTTTGTTTTGATAGATCATCCTTAGTTGTTTGTTTTGGTAGATCATCCTTAGTTGTTTGTTTTGGTAGCTCATCCTTAGTTGTTTGTTTTGATAGATCATCCTTAATTGTTTGTTTTGATAGATCATCCTTAGTTGTTTGTTTTGATAGATCATTCTTAGTTGTTTGTTTTGGTAGATCATCCTTAGTTGTTTGTTTTGATAGATCATTCTTAGTTGTTTGTTTTGGTAGATCATCCTTAGTTGTTTGTTTTGATAGATCATCCTTAGTTGTTTGTTTTGGTAGATCATCCTTAGTTGTTTGTTTTGATAGACCATCCTTAGTTGTTTGTTTTGGTAGATCATCCATAGTTGTTTGTTTTGGTAGATCATCCTTAGTTGTTTGTTTTGATAGATCATCCTTAGTTTATTTTGGTAGATCATCCTTAGTTGTTTGTTTTAATAGATCATCCTTAGTTGTTTGTTTTGATAGATCATCCTTAGTTGTTTGTTTTAGTAGATCATCCTTAGTTTTTTTTGTTTTGATAGATCATCCTTAGTTGTTTGTTTTGATAGATCATTCTTAGTTGTTTGTTTTGGTAGATCATCCTTAGTTGTTTGTTTTGATAGATCATCCTTAGTTGTTTGTTTTGGTAGATCATCCTTAGTTGTTTGTTTTGATAGATCATTCTTAGTTGTTTGTTTTGATAGACCATCCTTAGTTGTTTGTTTTAGTAGATCATCCTTAGTTGTTTGTTTTGGAATTTCGCGCTAAGCTACACGTGGGCTATTTGTTTCAATCGTTCCTAATTTAGCAGTGTAAAACTAGAAGAACGGCAGCTAGTCATCACCAACAATCGCAAACGGATAGTAATATAAACCGTCACATTGTGACGCCCCTACGGCTGAAAGAGCGAGCATGTTTCTCGTGATGGGGATTCGAACCGGCGATCCTTAGATTGCGAGTACAGCGCCATAACCGCACGGCTCTGAAAGAGTGTTGATCGGTGTTGTTATAAGACTTCCTTTAATCGGTGTTGTTATAAGACTTCCTTAGTAAAACACAAATCACCAGTTTTTCTATTTGTTTGTTTTGAATTTCATGCAAAGCTACACGAGGGCTATCTGCGTTAGTTGTCCCTAATGTAGCAGTATTAGACTATAGGGAAGGCAGCTAGTCATCACCAACCACCGCCAACGAATAGTTGGATTGATTATAACATTATAACGCCCCACGGCTGAAAGGGCGAGTATGTTTGGTGTAACGGAGATTCGAACCCGCGACCCTCAGATTAAGTTCCTTAACCACCTGGCCATGTCGGGCTTATTCCGATTGGTACTGAAAACGAAATTCTGGAGGATTGGCTGGTTGCCAATAGTAACAAAAATAAGACCACAATCTTACATGTAGTTTTAAATTTGACTTGATAAAAAGTACACACACAAAGAGTAGATGGCAAGTTAAATGTATTAGAGTTAAGGCCTTCATTGTGAAGTAGAGCTTAGCCTTTGAATATCAGGTTTAAACACTACTTTAAATAAAGTTTTGTAAATATGAAAAAAAACTATCTTTAAAGACTGAAATCTCTTCTCGTAATTTATTCCCTTAAGGATTTTCAAGAATTAGAAGTGTATACAATAATAGTATTCTAACCACACTGTATGTGCTACATCTGTTGCCGACGACACGTTTCGCCCAGTCCAGATCTCATCATTCCGCCTTGGATACGAGAAACACAGTAGTGGCCGTAACATTTATATAAGCCATACAATTTTGTTTAACTTAGAGCAAATCTACGTTGAGTTATCTGCTGTGTTCATCGCATTTTAAGTTTGTAAGCCTGTGAATTGACTGATGTTTAATCGGGAAGACAAGCTATTTGGTATAAGTGTGTGAACTTACTACTGTCCAACCGGAAGAGGGGGACAAGCCATTCAGAGTAAGACTGTGAACTTACTACTGGCTACCAGGGGGAGTGGAGAGCAACTTGGTTCGTCATTTATTATGGAGTGAACATCTTTTCCGATCCGGCGATGCATGATGGTTATAACGTATGCAAATTTGCACGATTATTCAATTTTTTTTTTTAGTTTTATTAATTCTGTTTGTTGAGTAATCCACTTGAAGTAAACTACCATAAATCGTGTGAAGAGAGAGTACATAAAGGTTTGATTTTCTTTTGGTTTGTTTTGAATTTCGCGCAGATACTCGATGGCTATCTGCGCTAGCCGCCTCTAATTTAGCAGTATAATGGCAACTAGTCATCACCACCCACCGCCAACTTTTGGGCTACTCTTTTACCAACGAATAGTGGAATTGACCTTCAAATTATAAAGCCCCCACGGCTGAAAGGGCGAACATGTTTGGTGTGACAAGGATTGGAACCCGCGACCCTCAGGTTACGAGTCGAGTGCCTGGGACCTAAGGGTATAAAGGAACGCCAGTAATATAATGTTTGGTACCTAAGGGTATAAAGGAACGCCAGTAATATAATGTTTGGTACCTAAGGGTGTAAAGGAACGCCAGTAATATAATGTTTGGTACCTAAGGGTATGAAGGAACGCCAGTAATATAATGTTTGGTACCTAAGGGTATAAAGGAACGCCAGTAATATAATGTTTGGTACCTAAGGGTATAAAGGAACGCCAGTAATATAATGTTTGGTACCTAAGGGTATAAAGGAACGCCAGTAATATAATGTTTATATAAACCACTAAATGCTGCTGGTTTTTAATTGTTTTTATAGTTTTATTTATATTCTGCCAGGAAGAACAAAATACCAATGAAACATATTACCTTATAATGAGAAACTTAGAAACAAAAATGTTTTACAGTAAGTAGTCTAAATTTAACAAATTTTATACAAATACAAATTGTAATTGAATAAATTAAAAATGTGTATGACTTACTTCATTCCAATTCTACCGTATTAACACTTCATTATTCACTTGTATCTGATACACCAACATTTGCCTTTTTCATTTTTTTTAGCACCAGCTTCGTCCGTCGGAGGATTAGCGGTAAGTTTGTGAACTTACAACGCGGAAATATGGGGTTCCATTCCTCGGGTATATAGCGCGTAGTTAGCAAATGGTGTAGCTTTACGCTAAAGCAACAACAGTAAAGCAATACTAGATTATTACTTTAAATGTTGAGTAACTGATGATTACGACATAAATAACAGAAACTGAACAAACTGAGTTTTTTATTGACAACTATCGTTTAGGTATAGGTTGTATAACAGACACAGACGGTTTAAGTAATGGAGCCAAAATGATTAATATTTTATATACAGTTCAAAAATACGATACATCATGAGGCTCGTGCTGAGTTCGACTTGTTAGATATTGTTTACTACTCATCAAGATTAATTAACCAATGATAAAAATATAAAATAAGTATATACTTAATTGTTTATCTCGTTTTTTTTCTTCCCTGACCATGTTTCTTTGTTCATAACTTGACGGTTCACTAATGGGACAATATGCTGTTGTAGGTGTTTGAGTTGTTATAAATAATGCCTTATTCGCAGTTACTATCGGGTTAACTAACCCTTAGCTGAGTTGGTAGAACACTCGCTTGTTGTGAGTGGACCTGCCGTTTTGGCCCGATTATAAAGCTGTGGTTTTCGATTAATAATGAGGCTGTAAAATTTGTGTTCGCGTTATAATCGCGGCCAACTACAGTTCCTTCTTGATGACGAGAAACCCACTTGAAGTAAAAATGTATTTCAGAACGGCTGCTACGGGTATTAACATTTTTTACTGATAAAGTAAAGAACAACGTTTCGACCTTCCTAGGTCATCTTCAGGTTAAGAAAGAGAGAGTCTGAAATTGACCATTGACGGACACATGTCTTAGGGACGAAAGTATAAACGAGTACGGGATTATAGGGGGCGTTACAGGTGAATGTCAGGTTATTAATTAGTATAGGTATAAAGGTGTTTCTTTATTTTGGGTTTAGTTGTTTGTATAAGTAGGGCTTCTTTAATTTGCGTTTGTTTATATTTGTTTCCCTATTTAATATCTGAGTGTTTTCTATGGTTATGTTGTGTTTATTTGATTTGCAGTGTTCAAAAACGTGTAAAGGTATTCTTTGAATCTAGATTCTATTTTTCTGCTTGTTTCTCCAATATAGAAGTCGTGGAAGTTGTTGCATTGTAGGCTCGGCATGGTCAAGTGTGTTAAGGCGTTCGACTCCTAATCCGAGGGTTCGAATCCCGGTCGCACCACACATGCTCGCCCTTTCAGCCGTGGGGGCGTTATAATGTTACAGTCAATCCCACTATTCGTTGGTAAAAGTAGCCCAGAGTTGGCAGTGAGTGGTGATGACTAGCTGCCTTCCCTCTCTGCTAAATTAGGGACGGCTAGCGCAGACAGCCTTCAGTAGCTTTGCGCGAAATTCAAAATAACAAATAACATGTTGCATTGTATTTCATCAATTATGTTGGCGTTGTGTTTGTCAGTATAGTTTTTACATAGTATGGACTTTAGTTTTATAACTGGTTTTTTAAAATAAATTTGGTATTAACTGGAATGTTGTGCTTTGTTATAAGTTGTTTTTCTTCCAAATGTTGGTTATTTTTTCGCTGATGTCGGGAACATATGATATGCAACAGTATATAATGTTTTGTAATTTATTGTATCTTGTGATTTACTGTTGTTTGTTTGTTGTTGGTCTAGGTGTGTGCGTATAATTTTTCCACGTTATTTTGAGGACATTTGTTGATGTTGATGAAGTATTGTTTTATTTTGTTGATTTTATCGTTAATGTTATCTGGTGAACATAGTTTTGTGGTTGTGTGTATTTGGTTTCTTAATATGTCGAGTTTTTGTTTTGTTTCATGTGCTAAGTTCCAGGAAATGTATAATCTAGTAAGGGTGATTTTTCTGTGGATTTCTGTTTTGAATTATGTATCGGTTCTAGTGATTTTGATGTTAAGAAATGCTATTTGGTTATCTTATTCCTGATCACAGGTGAACTTAATGTTGGGATGTATCGAGTTAACGTGACTGAAAAAACTAAATGTGTGTTCTGTAGATGTGAATTCAGCAACTGTATCATCAACATACCTGTACCAGTATAGTGGTGGGTGTAAGGCTGATTTGATCGATTGAGATTCAATGTGTCATAAAAATGTTGGATAGAACTGGTGACACGAGATTCCCCATTCTTAGGCCATTTATTTGTAGGTAGTTTTGGTTATAAAACATAAAGTTAGTTTTGGTGGTAGTGAATTCTATAAGGGTTGGTAATTGGTTGCTGGCGATGTGTATCAATGGGTTGGGATCTCGGATTTAAAGTTTACATATGCGCGCAAGACGTTCGCTTAAAATCATCGGTAATTCTTGCAACTAATTCACCTCTAAGCTGTTTGTGATTTTGCCAAAAAGTAGACGTTATGACATTCATTTTATTCTTTCCCTTGCTTTCTGGGGGTTGCCTTATATTAGAGATCGCCCTATAATCGAGTCAGTACGGTATTTTCTCGTCGATAATTTATAAGTGAAAAGTTTGTAAAAACATATGAATTTTATAGAATCAACTAATCGTAAGGAAGGTCATGCATTTTGTCTAACCTCATGAATGATGTTCAGTTTAGCAATGTACAAGATCTCTAAATAAATTATCTCGTAGTAATTAGACAAATAGATAATACATTTTTATGTCAAAACATTAATTATTATTGATAATTAAATTTGTTACCAAAACAATAAAATTAAAGCAAGGTTACTCTAAATTAAAGCAAGGTTATTCTAAATTAAAGCAAGGTCACTCTTTGAATATTATTTTGTTACAGGTTGAACATAAGTTTAATGCAAGGTTACTCATTGAATATTATTTTGTTACAGGTTGAACATAAGTTTAAGGCAAGGTCACTCTTTGAATATTATTTTGTTACAGGTTGAACATAAGTTTAAGGCAAGGTTACTCTTTGAATATTATTTTGTTACAGATTGAACATAAGTTTAAGGCAAGGTCACTCTTTGAATATTATTTTGTTACAGAATGAAGATAAGTTTAAGGCAAGGTTACTCTTTGAATATTATTTTGTTACAGATTGAACATAAGTTTAAGGCAAGGTTACTCTTTGAATATTATTTTGTTACAGATTGAACATAAGTTTAAGGCAAGGTTACTCTTTGAATATTATTTTGTTACAGATTGAACATAAGTTTAATGCAAGGTTACTCTTTGAATATTATTTTGTTACAGATTGAACATAAGTTTAAAGGCAAGGTTACTCTTTGAATATTATTTTGTTACAGATTGAACATAAGTTTAAGGCAAGGTTACTCTTTGAATATTATTTTGTTACAGATTGAACATAAGTTTAAGGCAAGGTTACTCTTTGAATATTATTTTGTTACAGATTGAACATAAGTTTAAGGCAAGGTTACTCTTTGAATATTATTTTGTTACAGATTGAACATAAGTTTAAGGCAAGGTTACTCTTTGAATATTATTTTGTTACAGTTTGAACATAAGTTTAAGGCAAGGTTACTCGTTGAATATTATTTTGTTACAGGTTGAACATAAGTTTAAGGCAAGGTTACTCTTTGAATATTATTTTGTTACAGACTGAACATAAGTTTAAAGGCAAGGTTACTCTTTGAATATTATTTTGTTACAGACTGAACATAAGTTTAAGGCAAGGTTACTCTTTGAATATTATTTTGTTACAGGTTGAACATAAGTTTAAGGCAAGGTTACTCTTTGAATATTATTTTGTTACAGACTGAACATAAGTTTAAGGCAAGGTTACTCTTTGAATATTATTTTGTTACAGTTTGAACATAAGTTTAAGGCAAGGTTACTCTTTGAATATTATTTTGTTACAGGTTGAACATAAGTTTAAGGCAAGGTTACTCTTTGAATATTATTTTGTTACAGGTTGAACATAAGTTTAAGGCAAGGTTACTCTTTGAATATTATTTTGTTACAGATTGAACATAAGTTTAAGGCAAGGTTACTCTTTCAATATTATTTTGTTACAGGTTGAAGATACGTTTAATGCAAGGTTACTCTTTGAATATTATTTTGTTACAGATTGAACATAAGTTTAAGGCAAGGTTATTCTTTGAATATTATTTTGTTACAGGTTGAACATAAGTTTAAGGCAAGGTTACTCTTTGAATATTATTTTGTTACAGTTTGAACATAAGTTTAATGCAAGGTTACTCTTTGAATATTATTTTGTTACAGATTGAACATAAGTTTAATGCAAGGTTACTCTTTGAATATTATTTTGTTACAGGTTGAACATAAGTTTAATGCAAGGTTACTCTTTGAATATTATTTTGTTACAGGTTGAACATAAGTTTAATGCAAGGTTACTCTTTGAATATTATTTTGTTACAGGTTGAACATAAGTTTAAGGCAAGGTTACTCTTTGAATATTATTTTGTTACAGGTTGAAGACAAGTTTAAGGCAAGGTTACTCATTGAATATTATTTTGTTACAGATTGAACATAAGTTTAAGGCAAGGTTACTCTTTGAATATTATTTTGTTACAGACTGAACATAAGTTTAAGGCAAGGTTACTCTTTGAATATTATTTTGTTACAGGTTGAACATAAGTTTAATGCAAGGTTACTCTTTGAATATTATTTTGTTACAGGTTGAACATAAGTTTAAAGGCAAGGTTACTCTTTGAATATTATTTTTGTTACAGACTGAACATAAGTTTAAAGGCAAGGTTACTCTTTGAATATTATTTTATTTACAGGTTGAACATAAGTTTAATGCAAAGTTACTCTTTGAATATTATTTTTTTGTTACAGGTTGAACATAAGTTTAAAGGCAGGTTACTCTTTGAATATTATTTTTGTTACAGTTTGAACATAAGTTTAAAGGAAGGTTACTCGTTGAATATTATTTTTGTTACAGGTTGAAGACAAGTTTAAGGCAAGGTTACTCATTGAATATTATTTTTTGTTACAGATTGAACATAAGTTTAAAACAGGTTACTCTTTGAATATTATTTTGTTACAGATTGAACATAAGTTTAAGGCAAGGTTACTCTTTCAATATTATTTTGTTACAGGTTGAAGATACGTTTAAGGCAAGGTTACTCATTGAATATTATTTTGTTACAGATTGAACATAAGTTTAAGGCAAGGTTACTCTTTGAATATTATTTTGTTACAGTTTGAACATAAGTTTAATGCAAGGTTACTCTTTGAATATTATTTTGTTACAGGTTGAACATAAGTTTAATGCAAGGTTACTCTTTGAATATTATTTTGTTACAGGTTGAACATAAGTTTAATGCAAGGTTACTCTTTGAATATTATTTTATTTACAGGTTGAACATAAGTTTAAGGCAAGGTTACTCTTTGAATATTATTTTGTTACAGTTTGAACATAAGTTTAAGGCAATGTTACTCGTTGAATATTATTTTGTTACAGGTTGAAGACAAGTTTAAGGCAAGGTTACTCATTGAATATTATTTTGTTACAGATTGAACATAAGTTTAAGGCAAGGTTACTCTTTGAATATTATTTTGTTACAGACTGAACATAAGTTTAAGGCAAGGTTACTCTTTGAATATTATTTTGTTACAGGTTGAACATAAGTTTAATGCAAGGTTACTCTTTGAATATTATTTTGTTACAGGTTGAACATAAGTTTAAGGCAAGGTTACTCTTTGAATATTATTTTGTTACAGACTGAACATAAGTTTAAGGCAAGGTTACTCTTTGAATATTATTTTGTTACAGGTTGAACATAAGTTTAATGCAAGGTTACTCTTTGAATATTATTTTGTTACAGACAGGTTGAACATAAGTTTAAGAACAAGGTTACTCTTTGAATATTATTTTGTTACAGGTTGAACATAAGTTTAATGCAAGGTTACTCTTTGAATATTATTTTGTTACAGGTTGAACATAAGTTTAAGGCAAGGTTACTCTTTGAATATTATTTTGTTACAGGTTGAACATAAGTTTAAGGCAAGGTTACTCTTTGAATATTATTTTGTTACAGTTTGAACATAAGTTTAAGGCAAGGTTACTCGTTGAATATTATTTTGTTACAGGTTGAAGACAAGTTTAAGGCAAGGTTACTCATTGAATATTATTTTGTTACAGATTGAACATAAGTTTAAGGCAAGGTTACTCTTTGAATATTATTTTTGTTACAGATTGAACATAAGTTTAAAGGCAAGGTTACTCTTTCAATATTATTTTGTTACAGGTTGAAGATACGTTTAATCCAGACATTCTGGATTCTCTGGATTTTCTATATGCCTGTAGTGCAGAATCTGTACAGAATAAAATAGCACATGTATCATCTCGAGAGAAGACTCGATCTCGCCGTAGACATCTCCGTCATTTTGACTACCATGTCTTCTGATTCCGACGGATGCCCATATAGCAACTACCGTTCACCATCACCTTTGCGACCTCCTCCATATCAGAGAATCCTGGAAGTTCAGCCGGAGACGAATGTGATTGATTTGAGATTGTAATATAATGAACTGCACGTGCTATATATATAGTTCTTTCATTACAGATACCAATCTTATGTCGTTTATTAGTAACAGAGAGAAAAATTAATAATCTCAAGTTCTGTTGTCATGTTATCTTTATTTAGTAACTTGTATTTCTTATATTCTGTTCTGATAACATTGTAACTGTGTAGAAATCATGGATTTTGAGTAATTTCATACCATTATAAGAATCATGACCATTGAATAACGTCACCTTTATTGAATACCGCACAGATGTAGTGGTTCTAAATGAGTTGACCTTTGAACCATGTATCATTAGAACCATCACCATTATAATTCTAATATCAATTGACCTTATATACACTAATGATACCAGTTAGACCATGACCATTATAACACTGATATAAGATGAATAGAACCAGTGATGACCTTTATTATAGAATAATGATACTAGATAAGACCATTAAACACTACCGATATAAGTTATGACCATCAACATACCGATTATTAAGTGATATAAGCTATTAGACCATGACCGTTATCAACATTACTAATATAAGATACAAATACCAGATGTAAATTGGATGTAGTGAACTGTGATAGATTAAATGATAGTGGTTTTGAACCAGTGATACATTACTAATCACCATTATAATATAGAAGATGTAGTGGTTTAAATGATACCTTGAACCAGTGATAGACCCCCACCATTATAATATAGAAGATGTAGTGGTTTAAATGATACCTTGAACCAGTGATAGACCCCACCATTATAATATAGAAGATGTAGTGGTTTAAATGATACCTTGAACCAGTGATAGACCCACCATTATAATATAGAAGATGTAGTGGTTTAAATGATACCTTGAACCAGTGATAGACCCCACCATTATAATATAGAAGATGTAGTTGTGTAACTGATACCTTGAACCAGTGATAGACCCCACCATTATAATATAGAAGATGTAGTTGTTTAAATGATACCTTGAACCAGTGATAGACCCCACCATTATAATATAGAAGATGTAGTGGTTTAAATGATACCTTGAACCAGTGATAGACCCCACCATAATATAGAAGATGTATAATATAGAACCAGTGAGTTTAAATGATACCTTGAACCAGTGATAGACCCCACCATTATAATATAGAAGATGTAAGTGGTTTAAATACCTTGAACCAGTGATAGACCCCACCATTATAATATAGAAGATGTACTGATACCTTGTAGTTTAAATGATACCTTGAACCAGTGATAGACCCCACCATTATAATATAGAAGATGTAGTTGTTTAAATGATACCTTGAACCAGTGATAGACCCCACCATTATAATATAGAAGATGTAGTGGTTGTAAATGATACCTTGAACCAGTGATAGACCCCACCATTATAATATAGAAGATGTAGATGATACCTTGAACCAGTGATAGACCCACCATTATAATATAGAAGAAATGTAACTGATACCTTGAACCAGTGATAGACCCCACCATTATAATATAGAAGATGTAGTGGTGTAAATGATACCTTGAACCAGTGATAGACCCACCATTATAATATAGAAGATGTAGTTGTGTAAATGATACCTTGAACCAGTGATAGACCCCACCATTATAATATAGTAACTGATAGATGTAGTATGTGTAAATGATACCTTACCAGTGATAGACCCCACCATTATAATATAGAAGATGTAGTAGTGTGATACCTTGAACCAGTGATAGACCACCATTATAATATAGAAGATGTAGTGGTTTAAATGATACCTTGAACCAGTGATAGACCCAACCATTATAATATAGAAGATATAGTTGTTTAAATGATACCTTGAACCAGTGATAGACCCCACCATTATAATATAGAAGATGATACCTTGAACCAGTGATAGACCCCACCATTATAATATAGAAGACTGATGATACCTTGAACCAGTGATAGACCCTACCATTATAATATACAAGATGTAGTAGTTTAAATGATACCTTGAACCAGTGATAGACCCCACCATTATAATATAGAAGATGTAGTAGTGTAAATGATACCTTGAACCAGTGATAGACCCCACCATTATAATATAGAAGATGTAGTTGTTTAAATGATACCTTGAACCAGTGATAGACCCCACCATTATAATATAGAAGATGTACGTGGTTTAAATGATACCTTGAACCAGTGATAGACCCCACCATTATAATATAGAAGATGTAGTAGTGTAACTGATACCTTGAACCAGTGATAGACCCCACCATTATAATATAGAAGATGTAGTAGTGTAACTGATACCTTGAACCAGTGATAGACCCACCATTATAATATAGAAGATGTAGTAGTTTAAATGATACCTTGAACCAGTGATAGACCCCACCATTATAATATAGAAGATGTAGTGGTTTAAATGATACCTTGAACCAGTGATAGACCCCACCATTATAATATAGAAGATGTAGTAGTTTAAATGATACCTTGAACCAGTGATAGACCCCACCATTATAATATAGAAGATGTAGTGGTTTAAATGATACCTTGAACCAGTGATAGACCCCACCATTATAATAATATTTAGAAGTAGTTGTTGATAGTACTTGAAAGTGATACCTTGAACCAGTGATAGACCCCACCATTATAATATAGAAGATGTAGTAGTTTAAATGATACCTTGAACCAGTGATAGACCACCACCATTATAATATAGAAGATGTAGTAGTGTAAATGATACCTTGAACCAGTGATAGACCCCACCATTATAATATAGAAGATGTAGTGGTGTAAATGATACCTTGAACCAGTGATAGACCCCACCATTATAATATAGAAGATGTAGTTGTTTAAATGATACCTTGAACCAGTGATAGACCCCACCATTATAATATAGACGCCTGATGTAGTGTGGTTTAAATGATACCTTGAACCAGTGATAGACCCCACCATTATAATATAGAAGATGTAGTGGTGTAAATGATACCTTGAACCAGTGATAGACCCCACCATTATATAATATAGAAGATGTAGTGGTTGTAAATGATACCTTGAACCAGTGATAGACCCCACCATTATAATATAGAAGATGTAGTTGTGTAAATGATACCTTGAACCAGTGATAGACCCCACCATTATAATATAGAAGATGTAGTGGTTTAAATGATACCTTGAACCAGTGATAGACCCCACCATTATAATATAGAAGATGTAGTGGTTTAAATGATACCTTGAACCAGTGATAGACCCCACCATTATAATATAGAGAGATGTAGTAGTTTAAATGATACCTTGAACCAGTGATAGACCTCACCATTATAATATAAAAGATGTAGTAGTGTAACTGATACCTTGAACCAGTGATAGACCCACCATTATAATATAGAAGATGTAGTAGTGTTAATGATACCTTGAACTAGTGATAGACCCCACCATTATAATATAGAAGATGTAGTAGTGTAACTGATACCTTGAACCAGTGATAGACCCCACCATTATAATATAGAAGATGTAGTTGTTTAAATGATACCTTGAACCAGTGATAGACCCCACCATTATAATATAGAAGATGTAGTGGTTTAAATGATACCTTGAACCAGTGATAGACCCCACCATTATAATATAGAAGATGTAGTAGTGTAAATGATACCTTGAACCAGTGATAGACCCCACCATTATAATATAGAAGATGTAGTAGTGTAACTGATACCTTGAACCAGTGATAGACCCACCATTATAATATAGAAGATGTAGTAGTTTAAATGATACCTTGAACCAGTGATAGACCCCACCATTATAATATAGAAGATGTAGTGGTTTAAATGATACCTTGAACCAGTGATAGACTTCACCATTATAATATAGATGATCTAGTGGTTTAAATGATACCTTGAACCAGTGATAGACCCCACCATTATAATATAGAAGATGTAGTGGTTTAAATGATACCTTGAACCAGTGATAGACCCCACCATTATAATATAGAAGATGTAGTTGTTTAAATGATACCTTGAACCAGTGATAGACCCCACCATTATAATATAGAAGATGTAGTGGTTTAAATGATACCTTGAACCAGTGATAGACCCCACCATTATAATATAGAAGATGTAGTGGTTTAAATGATACCTTGAACCAGTGATAGACCCCACCATTATAATATAGAAGATGTAGTGGTGTAAATGATACCTTGAACCAGTGATAGACCCCACCATTATAATATAGAAGATGTAGTGGTTTAAATGATACCTTGAACCAGTGATAGACCCCACCATTATAATATAGAAGATGTAGTGGTTTAAATGATACCTTGAACCAGTGATAGACCCCACCATTATAATATAGAAGATGTAGTGGTTTAAATGATACCTTGAACCAGTGATAGACCCCACCATTATAATATAGAAGATGTAGTAGTTTAAATGATACCTTGAACCAGTGATAGACCCCACCATTATAATATAGAAGATGTAGTGGTTTAAATGATACCTTGAACCAGTGATAGACCCCACCATTATAATATAGAAGATGTAGTAGTGTAAATGATACCTTGAACCAGTGATAGACCCCACCATTATAATATAGAAGATGTAGTGGTTTAAATGATACCTTGAACCAGTGATAGACCCACCATTATAATATAGAAGATGTAGTGGTTTAAATGATACCTTGAACCAGTGATAGACCCCACCATTATAATATAGAAGATGTAGTGGTTTAAATGATACCTTGAACCAGTGATAGACCCCACCATTATAATATAGAAGATGTAGTGGTTTAAATGATACCTTGAACCAGTGATAGACCCCACCATTATAATATAGAAGATGTAGTGGTTTAAATGATACCTTGAACCAGTGATAGACCCCACCATTATAATATAGAAGATGTAGTAGTTGTAAATGATACCTTGAACCAGTGATAGACCCCACCATTATAATATAGAAGATGTAGTGGTTTAAATGATACCTTGAACCAGTGATAGACCCCACCATTATAATATAGAAGATGTAGTGCTTTTAAATGATACCTTGAACCAGTGATAGACCCCACCATTATAATATAGAAGATGTAGTAGTGTAAATGATACCTTGAACCAGTGATAGACCCCACCATTATAATATAGAAGATGTAGTAGTGTAAATGATACCTTGAACCAGTGATAGACCTCACCATTATAATATAGAAGATGTAGTGGTTTAAATGATACCTTGAACCAGTGATAGACCTCACCATTATAATATAGAAGATGTAGTAGTGTAACTGATACCTTGAACCAGTGATAGACCCCACCATTATAATATAGAAGATGTAGTTGTGTAAATGATACCTTGAACCAGTGATAGAACCCACCATTATAATATAGAAGATGTAGGTGGTTTAAATGATACCTTGAACCAGTGATAGACCCCACCATTATAATATAGAAGATGTAGTGCATTGATTAACCACTTACTATAATATGATACCTTGAACCAGTGATAGACCTCACCATTATAATATAGAAGATGTAGTTGCTTAAATGATACCTTGAACCAGTGATAGACCCCACCATTATAATATAGAAGATGTAGTGGTTTAAATGATACCTTGAACCAGTGATAGACCCCACCATTATAATATAGAAGATGTAGTTGTGTAAATGATACCTTGAACCAGTGATAGACCCCACCATTATAATATAGAAGATGTAGTAGTGTAAATGATACCTTGAACCAGTGATAGACCCCACCATTATAATATAGAAGATGTAGTGGTTTAAATGATACCTTGAACCAGTGATAGACCCCACCATTATAATATAGAAGATGTAGTGGTTTAAATGATACCTTGAACCAGTGATAGACCCCACCATTATAATATAGAAGATGTAGTATTGTAGGCTGATACCTTGAACCAGTGATAGACCCACCATTATAATATAGAAGATGTAGTAGTGTAACTGATACCTTGAACCAGTGATAGACCCACCATTATAATATAGAAGATGTATAGTTTAAATGATACCTTGAACCAGTGATAGACCCCACCATTATAATATAGAAGATGTAGTTGTGTAACTGATACCTTGAACCAATGATCAACCCACCATTATAATATAGAAGATGTAGTAGTGTAACTGATACCTTGAACCAGTGATAGACCCCACCATTATAATATAGAAGATAGTGGTTTTAAATGATACCTTGAATTAGTGATAGACCCCACCATTATAATATAGAAGATGTAGTTGTTTAAATGATACCTTGAACCAGTGATAGACCCACCATTATAATATAGAAGATGTAGTTGTTTAAATGATACCTTGAACCAGTGATAGACCCCACCATTATAATATAGAAGATGTAGTAGTGTAACTGATACCTTGAACCAGTGATAGACCCCACCATTATAATATAGAAGATGTAGTTGTTTAAATGATACCTTGAACCAGTGATAGACCCCACCATTATAATATAGAAGATGTAGTGGTGTAAATGATACCTTGAACCAGTGATAGACCCACACCATTATAATATAGAAGATGTAGTTGTTTAAATGATACCTTGAACCAGTGATAGACCCCACCATTATAATATAGAAGATGTAGTGGTTTAAATGATACCTTGAACCAGTGATAGACCCCACCATTATAATATAGAAGATGTAGTGGTTTAAATGATACCTTGAACCAGTGATAGACCCCACCATTATAATATAGAAGATGTAGTGGTTTAAATGATACCTTGAACCAGTGATAGACCCCACCATTATAATATAGAAGATGTAGTGGTTTAAATGATACCTTGAACCAGTGATAGACCCCACCATTATAATATAGAGATGTAGTGGTTTAAATGATACCTTGAACCAGTGATAGACCCCACCATTATAATATAGAAGATGTAGTGGTTTAAATGATACCTTGAACCAGTGATAGACCCCACCATTATAATATAGAAGATGTAGTAGTGTAAATGATACCTTGAACCAGTGATAGACCCCACCATTATAATATAGAAGATGTAGTGGTTTAAATGATACCTTGAACCAGTGATAGACCCCACCATTATAATATAGAAGATGTAGTAGTGTAAATGATACCTTGAACCAGTGATAGACCCCACCATTATAATATAGAAGATGTAGTTGTGTAAATGATACCTTGAACCAGTGATAGACCCCACCATTATAATATAGAAGATGTAGTGGTTTAAATGATACCTTGAACCAGTGATAGACCCCATCATTATAATATAGAAGATGTAGTTGTTTAAATGATACCTTGAACAAGTGATGACTACCATTATAATATAGAAGATGTAGTAGTTTAAATGATACCTTGAACCAGTGATAGACCCCACCATTATAATATAGAAGATGTAGTGGTTTAAATGATACCTTGAACCAGTGATAGACCCCACCATTATAATATAGAAGATGTAGTGGTGTAAATGATACCTTGAACCAGTGATAGACCCCACCATTATAATATAGAAGATGTAGTGGTTTAAATGATACCTTGAACCAGTGATAGACCCCACCATTATAATATAGAGATGTAGTGGTTTAAATGATACCTTGAACCAGTGATAGACCCACCATTATAATATAGAAGATGTAGTTGTTTAAATGATACCTTGAACCAGTGATAGACCCCACCATTATAATATAGAAGATGTAGTGGTTTAAATGATACCTTGAACCAGTGATAGACCCCACCATTATAATATAGAAGATGTAGTGGTTTAAATGATACCTTGAACCAGTGATAGACCCCACCATTATAATATAGAAGATGTAGTAGTGTAAATGATACCTTGAACCAGTGATAGACCCCACCATTATAATATAGAAGATGTAGTGGTTTAAATGATACCTTGAACCAGTGATAGACCCCACCATTATAATATAGAAGATGTAGTAGTGTAAATGATACCTTGAACCAGTGATAGACCCCACCATTATAATATAGAAGATGTAGTGGTTGTAAATGATACCTTGAACCAGTGATAGACCCACCATTATAATATAGAAGATGTAGTAGTTGTAAATGATACCTTGAACCAGTGATAGACACCATCATTATAATATAGAAGATGTAGTTGTGTAAATGATACCTTGAACCAGTGATAGACCCCACCATTATAATATAGAAGATGTAGTGGTGTAAATGATACCTTGAACCAGTGATAGACCCCACCATTATAATATAGAAGATGTAGTTGTTTAAATGATACCTTGAACCAGTGATAGACCCCACCATTATAATATAGAAGATGTAGTGGTTTAAATGATACCTTGAACCAGTGATAGACCCCACCATTATAATATAGAAGATGTAGTGGTTTAAATGATACCTTGAACCAGTGATAGACCCCACCATTATAATATAGAAGATGTAGTAGTTTAAATGATACCTTGAACCAGTGATAGACCCCACCATTATAATATAGAAGATGTAGTGGTTTAAATGATACCTTGAACCAGTGATAGACCCCACCATTATAATATAGAATATGTAGTGGTTTGAATGATACCTTGAACCAGTGATAGACCACACCATTATAATATAGAAGATGTAGTAGTGTAAATGATACCTTGAACTAGTGATAGACCCCACCATTATAATATAGAAGATGTAGTAGTTTAAATGATACCTTGAACCAGTGATAGACCCCACCATTATAATATAGATGTATTAGGTTTAAATGATACCTTGAACCAGTGATAGACCCCACCATTATAATATAGAAGATGTAGTAGTGTAAATGATACCTTGAACCAGTGATAGACCCCACCATTATAATATAGAAGATGTAGTGGTTTAAATTATACCTTGAACAAGTGATAGACCCACCATTATAATATGGAAGATGTATTGGTTTAAATGATACCTTGAACCAGTGATAGACCCCACCATTATAATATAGAAGATGTAGTGGTTTAAATGATACCTTGAACCAGTGATAGACCCCACCATTATAATATAGAAGATGTAGTGGTTTAAATGATACCTTGAACCAGTGATAGACCCCACCATTATAATATAGAAGATGTAGTGGTGTAAATGATACCTTGAACCAGTGATAGACCCCACCATTATAATATAGAAGATGTAGTAGTGTAACTGATACCTTGAACCAGTGATAGACCCCACCATTATAATATAGAAGATGTAGTGGTTTAAATGATACCTTGAACCAGTGATAGACACCACCATTATAATATAGAAGATGTAGTGGTTTAAATGATACCTTGAACCAGTGATAGACCCCACCATTATAATATAGAAGATGTAGTAGTTTAAATGATACCTTGAACCAGTGATAGACCCACCATTATAATATAGAAGATGTAGTTGGTTTAAATGATACCTTGAACCAGTGATAGACCCCACCATTATAATATAGAAAGATGTAGTTGTTTAAATGATACCTTGAACCAGTGATAGACCCCACCATTATAATATAGAAGATGTAGTGGTTTAAATGATACCTTGAACCAGTGATAGACCCCACCATTATAATATAGAAGATGTAGTAGTGTAACTGATACCTTGAACCAGTGATAGACCTCACCATTATAATATAGAGATGTAGTGGTTTAAATGATACCTTGAACCAGTGATAGACCCCACCATTATAATATAGAAGATGTAGTAGTGTAAATGATACCTTGAACCAGTGATAGACCCCACCATTATAATATAGAAGATGTAGTGGTTTAAATGATACCTTGAACCAGTGATAGACCCCACCATTATAATATAGAAGATGTAGTGGTTTAAATGATACCTTGAACCAGTGATAGACCCCACCATTATAATATAGAAGATGTAGTTGTTTAAATGATACCTTGAACCAGTGATAGACCCCACCATTATAATATAGAAGATGTAGTGGTGTAAATGATACCTTGAACCAGTGATAGACCCACCATTATAATATAGAAGATGTAGTGGTTTAAATGATACCTTGAACCAGTGATAGACCCCACCATTATAATATAGAAGATGTAGTGGTTTAAATGATACCTTGAACCAGTGATAGACCCCACCATTATAATATAGAAGATGTAGTAGTTTAAATGATACCTTGAACCAGTGATAGACCCCACCATTATAATATAGAAGATGTAGTGGTTTAAATGATACCTTGAACCAGTGATACACCCCACCATTATAATATAGAAGATGTAGTGGTTTAAATGATACCTTGAACAAGTGATAGACCCACCATTATAATATAGAAGATGTAGTGGTTTAAATGATACCTTGAACCAGTGATAGACACCACCATTATAATATAGAAGATGTAGTGGTTTAAATGATACCTTGAACCAGTGATAGACCCCACCATTATAATATAGAAGATGTAGTGAATTAAATGATATTTTGAACCAGTGATAGACCCCACCATTATAATATAGAAGATGTAGTGGTTTAAATGATACCTTGAACCAGTGATAGACCCCACCATTATAATATAGAAGATGTAGTTGTGTAAATGATACCTTGAACCAGTGATAGACCCCACCATTATAATATAGAAGATGTAGTGGTTTAAATGATACCTTGAGAACCAGTGATAGACCCTACTATTATAATATAGAAGATATAGTTGTTCGAATGATACCTTGAACCAGTGATAGACCCCACCATTATAATATTGAAGAAGTAGTTTTGTATTTGATACCTTGAACCAGTGATAGACCCCACCATTATAATATAGAAGATGTAGTAGTGTAACTGATACCTTGAACCAGTGATAGACCCCACCATTATAATATAGAAGATGTAGTAGTGTAACTGATACCTTGAACCAGTGATAGACCCCACCATTATAATATAGAAGATGTAGTGTGTTAAATGATACCTTGAACCAGTGATAGACCCCACCATTATAATATAGAAGATGTAGTGGTTTAAATGATACCTTGAACCAGTGATAGACCCCACCATTATAATATAGAAGATGTATTGTTTAAATGATACCTTGAACCAGTGATAGACCCCACCATTATAATATAGAAGATGTAGTGGTTTAAATGATACCTTGAACCAGTGATAGACCCCACCATTATAATATAGAGGTGAGATGTAGTGGTTTAAATGATACCTTGAACCAGTGATAGACCCACCATTATAATATAGAAGATGTAGTGGTTTAAATGATACCTTGAACCAGTGATAGACCCCACCATTATAATATAGAAGATGTAGTAGTTGTAAATGATACCTTGAACCAGTGATAGACCCCACCATTATAATATAGAAGATGTAGTAGGTGTAAATGATACCTTGAACCAGTGATAGACCCACCATTATAATATAGAAGATGTAGTAGTTTAAATGATACCTTGAACTAGTGATAGACCCCACCATTATAATATAGAAGATGTAGTGGTTTAAATGATACCTTGAACCAGTGATAGACCCCACCATTATAATATAGAAGATGTAGTGGTGTAAATGATACCTTGAACCAGTGATAGACCCACCATTATAATATAGAAGATGTAGTTGTTTAAATGATACCTTGAACCAGTGATAGACCCACCATTATAATATAGAAGATGTAGTAGTGTAAATGATACCTTGAACCAGTGATAGACCCCACCATTATAATATAGAAGATGTAGTGGTTTAAATGATACCTTGAACCAGTGATAGACCCCACCATTATAATATAGAAGATGTAGTTGTTTAAATGATACCTTGAACCAGTGATAGACCCCACCATTATAATATAGAAGATGTAGTTGTTTAAATGATACCTTGAACCAGTGATAGACCCCACCATTATAATATAGAAGATGTAGTGGTTTAAATGATACCTTGAACCAGTGATAGACCACCATTATAATATAGAAGATGTAGTGGTTTAAATGATACCTTGAACCAGTGATAGACCCCACCATTATAATATAGAAGATGTAGTAGTGTAAATGATACCTTGAACCAGTGATAGACCCCACCATTATAATATAGAAGATGTAGTGGTTTAAATGATACCTTGAACCAGTGATAGACCCACCATTATAATATAGAAGATGTAGTAGGTAAATGATACCTTGAACCAGTGATAGACCCCACCATTATAATATAGAAGATGTAGTTGTGTAAATGATACCTTGAACCAGTGATAGACCCCACCATTATAATATAGAAGATGTAGTTGTAGTAAATGATACCTTGAACCAGTGATAGACCCCACCATTATAATATAGAAGATGTAGTTGTGTAACTGATACCTTGAACCAGTGATAGACCCCACCATTATAATATAGAAGATGTAGTGGTTTAAATGATACCTTGAACCAGTGATAGACCCACCATTATAATATAGAAGATGTAGTGGTTTAAATGATACCTTGAACCAGTGATAGACCCCACCATTATAATATAGAAGATGTAGTGGTTTAAATGATACCTTGAACCAGTGATAGACCCCACCATTATAATATAGAAGATGTAGTGGTTTAAATGATACCTTGAACCAGTGATAGACCCCACCATTATAATATAGAAGATGTAGTGGTTTAAATGATACCTTGAACCAGTGATAGACCCCACCATTATAATATAGAAGATGTAGTTGTTTAACTGATACCTTGAACCAGTGATAGACCCCACCATTATAATATAGAGAGATGTAGTGGTTTAAATGATACCTTGAACCAGTGATAGACCCACCATTATAATATAGAAGATGTAGTGGTTTAAATGATACCTTGAACCAGTGATAGACCCCACCATTATAATATAGAAGATGTAGTGGTTTAAATGATACCTTGAACCAGTGATAGACCCCACCATTATAATATAGAAGATGTAGTTGTTTAAATGATACCTTGAACCAGTGATAGACCCCACCATTATAATATAGAAGATGTAGTGGTGTAAATGATACCTTGAACCAGTGATAGACCCCACCATTATAATATAGAAGATGTAGTTGTTTAAATGATACCTTGAACCAGTGATAGACCCTTACCACCATTATAATATAGAAGATGTAGTGGTTTAAATGATACCTTGAACCAGTGATAGACCCCACCATTATAATATAGAAGATGTAGTAGTGTAAATGATACCTTGAACCAGTGATAGACCCCACCATTATAATATAGAAGATGTAGTGGTTTAAATGATACCTTGAACCAGTGATAGACCCCACCATTATAATATAGAAGATGTAGTTGGTTTAAATGATACCTTGAACCAGTGAATGACCCCACCATTATAATATAGAAGATGTAGTAGTGTTTAAATGATACCTTGAACCAGTGATAGACCCCACCATTATAATATAGAAGATGTAGTGGTTTAAATGATACCTTGAACCAGTGATAGAGATTTACCATTATAATATAGAAGATGTAGTGGTGTAAATGATACCTTGAACCAGTGATAGACCCCACCATTATAATATAGAAAGATGTAGTAGTGTTTTAAATGATACCTTGAACCAGTGATAGACCCCACCATTATAATATAGAAGATGTAGTAGTGTAAATGATACCTTGAACTAGTGATAGACCCCACCATTATAATTTAGAAGATGTAGTAGTGTAAATGATGCCTTGAACCAGTGATGGACCGCACCATTATAATATAGAAGATGTAGTGGTTTAAATGATACCTTGAACCAGTGATAGACCCACCATTATAATATAGAAGATGTAGTTGTGTAAATGATACCTTGAACCAGTGATGAGACCCCACCATTATAATATAGAAGATGTAGTTGGTTTAAATGATACCTTGAACCAGTGATAGACCCACCATTATAATATAGAAGATGTAGTGGTTTAAATGATACCTTGAACCAGTGATAGACCCCACCATTATAATATAGAAGATGTAGTAGTGTAAATGATACCTTGAACCAGTGATAGACCCCACCATTATAATATAGAAGATGTAGTGGTGTAAATGATACCTTGAACCAGTGATAGACCCCACCATTATAATATAGAAGATGTAGTGGTTTAAATGATACCTTGAACCAGTGATAGACCCCACCATTATAATATAGAAGATGTAGTGGTTTAAATGATACCTTGAACCAGTGATAGACCCCACCATTATAATATAGAAGATGTAGTGGTTAGTAAATGATACCTTGAACCAGTGATAGACCCCACCATTATAATATAGAAGATGTAGTGGTTTAAATGATACCTTGAACCAGTGATAGACCCACCATTATAATATAGAAGATGTAGTGGTTTAAATGATACCTTGAACCAGTGATAGACCCCACCATTATAATATAGAAGATGTAGTGTATTTGTACCTTAAATGATACCTTGAACCAGTGATAGACAGTGATACCCACCATTATAATATAGAAGATGTAGTTGTGGTTTAAATGATACCTTGAACCAGTGATAGACCCCACCATTATAATATAGAAGATGTAGTGGTTTAAATGATACCTTGAACCAGTGATAGACCCCACCATTATAATATAGAAGATGTAGTGGTGTAAATGATACCTTGAACCAGTGATAGACCCCACCATTATAATATAGAAGATGTAGTAGGTTTAAATGATACCTTGAACCAGTGATAGACCCCACCATTATAATATAGAAGATGTAGTAGGTTTAAATGATACCTTGAACCAGTGATAGACCCCACCATTATAATATAGAAGATGTAGTTGTTGTAAATGATACCTTGAACCAGTGATAGACCCCACCATTATAATATAGAAGATGTAGTAAATTGACCCCACCATTATAATATAGAAGATAGTGGGTTAAATGATACCTTGAACCAGTGATAGACCCCACCATTATTAATATATAGAAGATGTTTGGTAGTTAAATGATACCTTATAACCAGTGATGGTTAAAGATACTTTGAACCAGTGATAGAACCCACCATTATAATATAGAAGATGTAGTGGTTTAAATGATACCTTAGAACCAGTGATAGACCCCACCATTATAATATAGAAGATGTAGTGGTTTAAATGATACCTTGAACCTTGATAACCATAATATAGAAGATGTGATATGAACCAGTGATAGACCCCACCATTATATATAGAAGTATGGTTGTTTAAATGATACCTTGAACCAGTGATAGACCTCACCATTATAATATAGAAGATGTAGTTGTGTAAATTATACCATATATTATAAGATAGTGAGTAGTTGTGTAAATGATACCTTGAACCAGTGATAGACCCCACCATTATAATATAGAAGATGTAGTGGTTTTGATACCTTGAAATGATACCTTGAACCAGTGATAGACCAGTGATAGAACCACCATTATAATATAGAAGATGTAGTTGGTTTAAATGATACCTTGAACCAGTGATAGACCCCACCATTATAATATAGAAGATGTAGTGGTTTAAATGATACCTTGAACCAGTGATAGACCAGTGATAGACCACCATTATAATATAGAAGATGTAGTGGTTTAAATGATACCTTGAACCAGTGATAGACCCCACCATTATAATATAGAAGATGTAGTGGTTTTAATGATACCTTGAACCAGTGATAGACCCCACCATTATAATATAGAAGATGTAGTGGTTTAAATGATACCTTGAACCAGTGATAGACCCCACCATTATAATATAGAAGATGTAGTGGTTTAACTGATACCTTGAACCAGTGATAGACCCCACCATTATAATATAGAAGATGTAGTGGTTTAAATGATACCTTGAACCAGTGATAGACCCCACCATTATAATATAGAAGATGTAGTGGTTTAAATGATACCTTGAACCAGTGATACCCCACCATTATAATATAGAAGATGTAGTTGTTTAAATGATACCTTGAACCAGTGATAGACCCCACCATTATAGAGATATATAGAAGATGTAGTTGTTTAAATGATACCTTGAACCAGTGATAGACCCCACCATTATAATATAGAAGATGTAGTTGGTTTAAATGATACCTTGAACCAGTGATAGACCCACCATTATAATATAGAAGATGTAGTAGTGTAAATGATACCTTGAACCAGTGATAGACCCACCATTATAATATAGAAGATGTAGTAGTGTAACTGATACCTTGAACCAGTGATAGACCCCACCATTATAATATAGAGATGTAGTGGTTTAAATGATACCTTGAACCAGTGATAGACCCACCATTATAATATAGAAGAGATGTAGTAGTGTAAATGATACCTTGAACCAGTGATAGACCCCACCATTATAATATAGAAGATGTAGTTGTGTAACTGATACCTTGAACCAGTGATAGACCCACCATTATAATATAGAGAGATGTAGTGGTTTAAATGATACCTTGAACCAGTGATAGACCCCACCATTATAATATAGAAGATGTACTTGTGTAAATTATATTTTGAACCAATGATAGACGCCACCATTATAATATAGAAGATGTAGTGTGTTAAATGATACCTTGAACCAGTGATAGACCCCACCATTATAATATAGAAGATGTAGTTGTTTAAATGATACCTTGAACCAGTGATAGACCCCACCATTATAATATAGAAGATGAAGTGGTGTAAATGATACCTTGAACCAGTGATAGACCCCACCATTATAATATAGAAGATGTAGTGGTTTAAATGATACCTTGAACCAGTGATAGACCCACCATTATAATATAGAAGATGTAGTGGTTTAAATGATACCTTGAACCAGTGATAGACCCCACCATTATAATATAGAAAGTGTAGTTATAGAACTGATACCTTGAACCAGTGATAGACCCAACATTAAATAGAAGATGTAGTGGTTTAAATGATAACCAGTGATAGACCCCACCATTATAATATAGAAGATGTAGTGGTTTAAATGATACCTTGAACCAGTGATAGACCCCACCATTATAATATAGAAGATGTAGTGGTTTAAATGATACCTTGAACCAGTGATAGACCCCACCATTATAATATAGAAGATGTAGTGGTTTAAATGATACCTTGAACCAGTGATAGACCCACCATTATAATATAGAAGATGTAGTGGTGTAAATGATACCTTGAACCAGTGATAGACCCCACCATTATAATATAGAAGATGTGGTGGTTTAAATGATACCTTGAACCAGTGATAGACCCCACCATTATAATATAGAAGATGTAGTGGTTTAAATGATACCTTGAACCAGTGATAGACCCCACCATTATAATATAGAAGATGTATTGGTTTAAATGATACCTTGAACCAGTGATAGACCCCACCATTATAATATAGAAGATGTAGTGGTTTAAATGATACCTTGAACCAGTGATAGACCCCACCATTATAATATAGAAGATGTAGTTGTGTATTTGATACCTTGAACCAGTGATAAACCCCACCATTATAATATAGAAGATGTAGTAGTGTAACTGATACCTTGATCTAGTGATAGACCCACCATTATAATATAGAAGATGTAGTGGTTTAATGATACCTTGAACCAGTGATAGACCCCACCATTATAATATAGAAGATGTAGTGGTTAAATGATACCTTGAACCAGTGATAGACCCCACCATTATAATATAGAAGATGTAGTGGTTTAAATGATACCTTGAACCAGTGATAGACCCCACCATTATAATATAGAAGATGTAGTGGTTTAAATGATACCTTGAACCAGTGATAGACCCCACCATTATAATATAGAAGATGTAGTGGTTTAAATGATACCTTGAACCAGTGATAGACCCCACCATTATAATATAGAGAGTGTAGGTGGAAATGATACCTTGAACCAGTGATAGACACCACCATTATAATATAGAAGATGTAGTGGTTTAAATGATACCTTGAACCAGTGATAGACCCCACCATTATAATATATAAGATGTAGTGGTTTAAATGATACCTTGAACCAGTGATAGACCCCACCATTATAATATAGAGATGTAGTGAGTGTAAATGATACCTTGAACCAGTGATAGACCCCACCATTATAATATAGAAGATGTAGTGGTTTAAATGATACCTTGAACCAGTGATAGACCCCACCATTATAATATAGAAGATGTAGTGGTTTAAATGATACCTTGAACCAGTGATAGACCCCACCATTATAATATAGAAGATGTAGTAGTGTAACTGATACCTTGAACCAGTGATAGACCCCACCATTATAATATAGAAGATGTAGTAGTGTAACTGATACCTTGAACCAGTGATAGACCCCACCATTATAATATAGAAGATGTAGTGGTTTAAATGATACCTTGAACCAGTGATAGACCCCACCATTATAATATAGAAGATGTAGTGGTTTAAATGATACCTTGAACCAGTGATAGAACCCACCATTATAATATAGAAGATGTAGTGGTTTAAATGATACCTTGAACCAGTGATAGACCCCACCATTATAATATAGAAGATGTAGTAGTGTAAATGATACCTTGAACCAGTGATAGACCCACCATTATAATATAGAAGATGTAGTGGTTTAAATGATACCTTGAACCAGTGATAGACCCCACCATTATAATATAGAAGATGTAGTTGTGTAAATGATACCTTGAACCAGTGATAGACCCCACCATTATAATATAGAAGATGTAGTTGTGTAAATGATACCTTGAACCAGTGATAGACCCACCACCATTATAATATAGAAGATGTAGTGGTTTAAATGATACCTTGAACCAGTGATAGACCCCACCATTATAATATAGAAGATGTAGTGGTTTAAATGATACCTTGAACCAGTGATAGACCCCACCATTATAATATAGAAGATGTAGTGGTTTAAATGATACCTTGAACCAGTGATAGACCCCACCATTATAATATAGAAGATGTAGTTTTGTAACTGATATTTTGAACCAGTGATCGACCCACCATTATAATATAGAAGATGTAGTAGTGTAACTGATACCTTGAACCAGTGATAGACCCCACCATTATAATATAGAAGATGTAGTAGAGTAACTGATACCTTGAACCAGTGATGACACCACCATTATAATATAGAAGGTGTAGTGGTTTAAATGATACTTTGAACCAGTGATAGACCCCACCATTATAATATAGAAGATGTAGTAGTGTAACTGATACCTTGAACCAGTGATAGACCCCACCATTATAATATAGAAGATGTAGTGGTTTAAATGATACCTTGAACCAGTGATAGACCCACCATTATAATATAGAAGATGTAGTGGTTTAAATGATACCTTGAACCAGTGATAGACCCCACCATTATAATATAGAAGATGTAGTTGTTTAAATGATACCTTGAACCAGTGATAGACCCCACCATTATAATATAGAAGATGTAGTGGTTTAAATGATACCTTGAACCAGTGATAGACCCACCATTATAATATAGAAGATGTAGTGGTTTAAATGATACCTTGAACCAGTGATAGACCCCACCATTATAATATAGAAGATGTAGTGGTTTAAATGATACCTTGAACCAGTGATAGACCCACCATTATAATATAGAAGATGTAGTGGTTTAAATGATACCTTGAACCAGTGATAGACACCACCATTATAATATAGAAGATGTAGTGGTTTAAATGATACCTTGAACCAGTGATAGACCCCACCATTATAATATAGAAGATGTAGTTGTTTAAATGATACCTTGAACCAGTGATAGACCCCACCATTATAATATAGAAGATGTAGTGGTTTAAATGATACCTTGAACCAGTGATAGACCCACCATTATAATATAGAAGATGTAGTGGTTTAAATGATACCTTGAACCAGTGATAGACCCACCATTATAATATAGAAGATGTAGTCGTTTAAATGATACCTTGAACCAGTGATAGACCCACCATTATAATATAGAAGATGTAGTGGTTTAAATGATACCTTGAACCAGTGATAGACCCCACCATTATAATATATAAGATGATAGTGGTTTAAAATGATACCTTGAACCAGTGATAGACCCCACCATTATAATATAGTTGATGTAGTGGTTTAAATTATACCTTGAACCAGTGATAGAACCCACCATTATAATATAGAAGATGTATCGTTTAAATGATACCTTGAACCAGTGATAGACCCCACCATTATAATATAGAAGATGTAGTTGTTTAAATGATACCTTGAACCAGTGATAGACCCACACCATTATAATATAGAAGATGTAGTAGTGTAACTGATACCTTGAACCAGTGATAGACCCCACCATTATAATATAGAAGATGTAGTTGTGTAAATGATACTTTGAACCAGTGATAGACACCACCATTATAATATAGAAGATGTAGTGGTTTAAATGATACCTTGAACCAGTGATAGACCCACCATTATAATATAGAAGATGTAGTGGTTTAAATGATACCTTGAACCAGTGATAGACCCCACCATTATAATATAGAAGATGTAGTGGTTGTAACTGATACCTTGAACCAGTGATAGACCCCACCATTATAATATAGAAGATGTAGTAGTGTAACTGATACCTTGAACCAGTGATAGACCGCACCATTATAATATAGAGAAGATGTAGTGGTGTAAATGATACCTTGAACCAGTGATAGACCCCACCATTATAATATAGTAAGATATGAACCAGTGATTGTGTAAATGATACCTTGAACCAGTGATAGACCCCACCATTATAATATAGAAGATGTGTTGGTTTAAATAATACCTTGAACCAGTGATACACTCCACCATTATAATATAGAATATGTAGTGGTTTAAATGATACCTTGAACCAGTGATAGACCTCACCATTATAATATAGAAGATGTAGTTGTTTAAATGATACCTTGAACCAGTGATAGACCCCACCATTATAATATAGAAGATGTAGTAGTGTAAATGATACCTTGAACCAGTGATAGACCCCACCATTATAATATAGAGAGATGTAGTGGTTTAAATGATACCTTGAACCAGTGATAGACCCCACCATTATAATATAGAAGATGTGTTGGTTTAAATAATACCTTGAACCAGTGATAGACCTCACCATTATAATATAGAAGATGTAGTTGTGTAAATGATACCTTGAACCAGTGATAGACCCCACCATTATAATATAGAAGATGTAGTGGTTTAAATGATACCTTGAACCAGTGATGAACCAGTGATAGACCCACCATTATAATATAGAAGATGTAGTGGTGTAAATGATACCTTGAACAGTGATAGACTTCACCATTATAATATAGATGAATATGATGATATGAAAGTGATACCCCCATTGAACCAGTGATGTAGTAAACCATTTTGAATCACCATTATAATATAGAAGATGTAGTGGTTTAAATGATACCTTGAACCAGTGATAGACCCCACCATTATAATATAGAAGATGTAGTTGTTTAAATGATACCTTGAACCAGTGATAGACCCCACCATTATAATATAGAAGATGTAGTGGTTTAAATGATACCTTGAACCAGTGATAGACCCCACCATTATAATATAGAAGATGTAGTAGTGTAAATGATACCTTGAACCAGTGATAGACACCACCATTATAATATAGAAGATGTAGTGGTTTAAATGATACCTTGAACCAGTGATAAACCCCACCATTATAATATAGAAGATGTAGTAGTGTAAATGATACCTTGAACCAGTGATAGACCCACCATTATAATATAGAAGATGTAGTGGTTTGAAATGATACCTTGAACCAGTGACCCCACCATTATAATATAGAAGATGTAGTGGTTTAAATGATACCTTGAACCAGTGATAGACCCCACCATTATAATATAGAAGATGTAGTGGTTTAAATGATACCTTGAACCAGTGATAGACCCCACCATTATAATATAGAAGATGTAGTGGTTTAAATGATACCTTGAACCAGTGATAGACCCCACCATTATAATATAGAAGATGTAGTGGTTTAAATGATACCTTGAACCAGTGATAGGCCCCACCATTATAATATAGAAGATGTAGTTGTGTAAATGATACCTTGAACCAGTGATAGACCCCACCATTATAATATAGAAGATGTAGTGGTTTAAATGATACCTTGAACCAGTGATAGACCCCACCATTATAATATAGAGATGTAGTTCGTTTAAATGATACCTTGAACCAGTGATAGACCCACCATTATAATATAGAAGATGTAGTGGGTTTAAATGATACCTTGAACCAGTGATAGACCCCACCATTATAATATAGAGATGTATGTAGTGGTTTGAACCAAATGATACCTTGAACCGAAGATGTGATAGACCTTGAACCATTATAAAATATAGAAGATGTAGTGGTTTAAATGATACCTTGAACCAGTGATAGACCCCACCATTATAATATAGAAGATGTAGTGGTTTAAATGATACCTTGAACCAGTGATAGACCCACCATTATAATATAGAAGATGTAGTGGTTTAAATGATACCTTGAACCAGTGATAGACCCCACCATTATAATATAGAAGATGTAGTTGTAGTTTGAAAATGATACCTTGAACCAGTGATAGACCAGTGATACCACCATTATAATATAGAAGATGTAGTGGTTTAAATGATACCTTGAACCAGTGATAGACCCCACCATTATAATATAGAAGATGTAGTTGTGTAAATGATACCTTGAACCAGTGATGAACCAGTGACCCACCATTATAATATAGAAGATGTAGTGGTTTAAATGATACCTTGAACCAGTGATAGACCCCACCATTATAATATAGAAGATGTAGTGGTGTAAATGATACCTTGAACCAGTGATAGACCCCACCATTATAATATAGAAGATGTAGTGGTTTTAAATGATACCTTGAACCAGTGATAGACCCCACCATTATAATATAGAAGATGTAGTTGTTTAAATGATACCTTGAACCAGTGATAGACCCACCATTATAATATAGAAGATGTAGTTGTTGTAAATGATACCTTGAACCAGTGATAGACCCCACCATTATAATATAGAAGATGTAGTTGGTTGTAAATGATACCTTGAACCAGTGATAGACCCACCATTATAATATAGAAGATGTAGTTGTTTAAATGATACCTTGAACCAGTGATAGACCCCACCATTATAATATAGAAGATGTAGTAGTTTAAATGATACCTTGAACCAGTGATAGACCCCACCATTATAATATAGAAGATGTAGTGGTGTAAATGATACCTTGAACCAGTGATAGACCACACCATTATAATATAGAAGATGTAGGTTTAAATGATACCTTGAACCAGTGATAGAACCCCAGCATTATGATATAGAAAATGTAGTGGTTTAAATGATACCTTGAACCAGTGATAGACCCCACCATTATAATATAGAAGATGTAGTGGTTTAAATGATACCTTGAACCAGTGATAGACCCCACCATTATAATATAGAAGATGTAGTAGTGTAACTTAAATGATACCTTGAACCAGTGATAGAACCAGTGATACCCTACCATTATAATATAGAAGATGTAGTGGTTTAAATGATACCTTGAACCAGTGATAGACCCCACCATTATAATATAGAAGATGTAGTGGTTTAAATGATACCTTGAACCAGTGATAGACCCACCATTATAATATAGAAGATGTAGTGGTTTAAATGATACCTTGAACCAGTGATAGACCCCACCATTATAATATAGAAGATGTATGTGGTTTAAATGATACCTTGAACCAGTGATAGACCCACCATTATAATATAGAAGATGTAGTAGTGTAAATGATACCTTGAACCAGTGATAGACCCACCATTATAATATAGAGATGTAGTGGTTTAAATGATACCTTGAACCAGTGATAGACCCCACCATTATAATATAGAAGATGTAGTGGTTTAAATGATACCTTGAACCAGTGATAGACCCCCACCATTATAATATAGACCTTGAACCAGATGTAGTAGTGTTTAAATGATACCTTGAACCAGTGATAGACCCCACCATTATAATATAGAAGATGTAGTTGTTTAAATGATACCTTGAACCAGTGATAGACCCCACCATTATAATATAGAAGATGTAGTTGTTTAAATGATACCTTGAACCAGTGATAGACCCCACCATTATAATATAGAGATGTAGTGGTTTAAATGATACCTTGAACCAGTGATAGACCCCACCATTATAATATAGAGATGTAGTTGTGTAAATGATACCTTGAACCAGTGATAGACCCACCATTATAATATAGAAGATGTAGTGGTTTAAATGATACCTTGAACCAGTGATAGACCCCACCATTATAATATAGAAGATGTAGTGGTTTAAATGATACCTTGAACCAGTGATAGACCCACCATTATAATATAGAAGATGTAGTGAACCAGTGTGACCCACCATTATAATATAAATGATACCTTGAACCAGTGATAGACCCCACCATTATAATATAGAAGATGTAGTGGTTTAAATGATACCTTGAACCAGTGATAGACCCCACCATTATAATATAGAGAGATGTAGTGGTGTAATGTATGATACCTTGAACCAGTGATAGACCCCACCATTATAATATAGAGATGTAGTGGTAGAAGATGTGTATAAATGATACCTTGAACCAGTGATAGACCCCACCATTATAATATAGAAGATGTAGTAGTTTAAATGATACCTTGAACCAGTGATAGACCCCACCATTATAATATAGAAGATGTAGTGGTTTAAATGATACCTTGAACCAGTGATAGACCATTATAATATAAATAGATGTAGTTGTTTAACCCACCATTATAATATAGAAGATAGTGTTTTAAATGTGAACCAGTGTAATATAAATGATACCTTGAACCAGTGATAGACCCCACCATTATAATATAGAAGATGTGGTGGTTTAAATGATACCTTGAACCAGTGATAGACCCCACCATTATAATATAGAAGATGTACTTGTGTAAATTATATTTTGAACCAATGATAGACGCCACCATTATAATATAGAAGATGTAGTGTGTTAAATGATACCTTGAACCAGTGATAGACCCCACCATTATAATATAGAAGATGTAGTGGTTTAAATGATACCTTGAACCAGTGATAGACCCCACCATTATAATATAGAAGATGTAGTTGTGTAAATGATACCTTGAACCAGTGATAGACCCCACCATTATAATATAGAAGATGTAGTGGTTTAAATGATACCTTGAACCAGTGATAGACCCCACCATTATAATATAGAAGATGTAGTGGTTTAAATGATACCTTGAACCAGTGATAGACCCCACCATTATAATATAGAAGATGTAGTAGTGTAAATGATACCTTGAACCAGTGATAGACCCCACCATTATAATATAGAAGATGTAGTAGTGTAAATGATACCTTGAACCAGTGATAGACCCCACCATTATAATATAGAAGATGTAGTGGTTTAAATGATACCTTGAACCAGTGATAGACCACACCATTATAATATAGAAGATGTAGTTAGTGTAAATGATACCTTGAACCAGTGATAGACCCACCATTATAATATAGAAGATGTAGTAGTGGTAAATGATACCTTGAACCAGTGATAGACCCCACCATTATAATATAGAAGATGTAGTTGGTTTAAATGATACCTTGAACCAGTGATAGACCCCACCATTATAATATAGAAGATGTAGTGGTTTAAATGATACCTTGAACCAGTGATAGACCCACCATTATAATATAGAAGATGTAGTAGTTGTAAATGATACCTTGAACCAGTGATAGACCCCACCATTATAATATAGAAGATGTAGTAGTTTAAATGATACCTTGAACCAGTGATAGACCCCACCATTATAATATAGAAGATGTAGTGGTTTAAATGATACCTTGAACCAGTGATAGACCCCACCATTATAATATAGAAGATGTAGTAGTTGTAAATGATACCTTGAACCAGTGATAGACCCCACCATTATAATATAGAAGATGTAGTGGTTTAAATGATACCTTGAACCAGTGATAGACCCCACCATTATAATATAGAAGATGTAGTGGTTGTAAATGATACCTTGAACCAGTGATAGACCCACCATTATAATATAGAAGATGTAGTGGTTTAAATGATACCTTGAACCAGTGATAGACCCCACCATTATAATATAGAAGATGTAGTGGTTTAAATGATACCTTGAACCAGTGATAGACCCCACCATTATAATATAGAGATGTAGTGGTTTAAATGATACCTTGAACCAGTGATATACTCCACCATTATAATATAGAAGATGTAGTGGTTTAAATGATACCTTGAACCAGTGATAGACCCCACCATTATAATATAGAAGATGTAGTGGTTTAAATGATACCTTGAACCAGTGATAGACCCCACCATTATAATATAGAAGATGTAGTGTGTAAATGATACCTTGAACAGTGATAGACCACCACCATTATAATATAGAAGATGTAGTTGTTTAAATGATACCTTGAACCAGTGATAGACCCACCATTATAATATAGAGATGTAGTGGTTTAAATGATACCTTGAACCAGTGATAGACCCCACCATTATAATATAGAAGATGTAGTGGTTTAAATGATACCTTGAACCAGTGATAGACCCCACCATTATAATATAGAAGATGTAGTGGTTTAAATGATACCTTGAACCAGTGATAGACTCCACCATTATAATATAGAAGATGTAGTGGTGTAAATGATACCTTGAACCAGTGATAGACCCCACCATTATAATATAGAAGATGTAGTGTGTTTAAAGATACCTTGAACCAGTGATAGACACCACCATTATAATATAGAAGTGGTGGTAGTTAAACTGATACCTTGAACCAGTGATAGACCCACCATTATAATATAGAAGATGTAGTTGTTAAATGATACCTTGAACCAGTGATAGACTCCACCATTATAATATAAAAGAAGTAGTTTTGTAACTGATATTTTGAACCAATGATCAACCCACCATTATAATATAGAAGATGTAGTAGGGTTTAAATGATACCTTGAACCAGTGATAGACCCACCATTATAATATAGAGATAGTTGGTTTAAATGATACCTTGAACCAGTGATAGACCCACCATTATAATATAGAGAGATGTAGTGGTTTAAATGATACCTTGAACCAGTGATAGAACCCACCATTATAATATAGAAGATGTAGTTGTTGTAAATGATACCTTGAACCAGTGATAGACATTACCATTATAATATAGAAGATGTAGTAGTGTAAATGATACCTTGAACCAGTGACAGAACCCACCATTATAATATAGAAGATGTAGTGGTTTAAATGATACCTTGAACCAGTGATAGACCCCACCATTATAATATAGAAGATGTGGTTTAAATGATACCTTGAACCAGTGATAGACCCCACCATTATAATATAGAAGATGTAGTGGTGTAAATGATACCTTGAACCAGTGATAGACCCCACCATTATAATATAGAAGATGTAGTGGTTTAAATGATACCTTGAACCAGTGATAGACCCCACCATTATAATATAGAAGATGTAGTGTGTTAAATGATACCTTGAACCAGTGATAGACCCCACCATTATAATATAGAAGATGTAGTAGTGTAAATGATACCTTGAACCAGTGATAGACCCCACCATTATAATATAGAAGATGTAGTGGTTTAAATGATACCTTGAACCAGTGATAGACCCCACCATTATAATATAGAAGATGTAGTAGTGTAACTGATACCTTGAACCAGTGATAGACCCACCATTATAATATAGAAGATGTAGTAGTGTAACTGATACCTTGAACCAGTGATAGACACCACCATTATAATATAGAAGATGTAGTGGTTTAAATGATATTTTGAACCAGTGATAGTGTGATACAGATTGGTAGTGATAGACCCCATTATTATAATATAGAAGATGTAGTGGTTTTTTAAATGATACCTTGAACCAGTGATAGACCCACCATTATAATATAGAAAATGTAGTGGTTTAAATGATACCTTGAACCAGTGATAGACCCCACCATTATAATATAGAAGATGTAGTGGTTTAAATGATACCTTGAACCAGTGATAGACACCACCATTATAATATAGAAGATGTAGTGGTTTAAATGATACCTTGAACCAGTGACAGACCCCACCATTATAATATAGAAGATGTATAGTTTAAATGATACCTTGAACCAGTGATAGACCCCACCATTATAATATAGAAGATGTAGTGGTTTAAATGATACCTTGAACCAGTGATAGACCCCACCATTATAATATAGAAGATGTAGTGGTTTAAATGATACCTTGAACCAGTGATAGACCCACCATTATAATATAGAAGATGTAGTTGTTTAAATGATACCTTGAACCAGTGATAGACCCCACCATTATAATATAGAAGATGTAGTGGTTTAAATGATACCTTGAACCAGTGATAGACCCCACCATTATAATATAGAAGATGTAGTAGTGTAAATGATACCTTGAACCAGTGATAGACCCCACCATTATAATATAGAAGATGTAGTAGTGTAAATGATACCTTGAACCAGTGATAGACTTCACCATTATAATATAGATGATCAAGTGGTTTAAATGATACCTTGAACCAGTGATAGAACCCACCATTATAATATAGAAGATGTAGTGGTTTAAATGACACCTTGAACCAGTGATAGACCCCACCATTATAATATAGAAGATGTAGTTGTTTAAATGATACCTTGAACCAGTGATAGACCCCACCATTATAATATAGAAGATGTAGTGGTTTAAATGATACCTTGAACCAGTGATAGACCCCACCATTATAATATAGAAGATGTAGTGGTTTAAATGATACCTTGAACCAGTGATAGACCCCACCATTATAATATAGAAGATGTAGTTGTTTTAATGATACCTTGAACCAGTGATAGACCCCACCATTATAATATAGAGATGTAGTAGTTTAAATGATACCTTGAACCAGTGATATGACCCCCCACCATTATAATATAGAAGATGTAGTGGTTGTAAATGATACCTTGAACCAGTGATAGACCCCACCATTATAATATAGAAGATGTAGTGGTTTAAATGATACCTTGAACCAGTGATAGACCCACCATTATAATATAGAAGATGTAGTGGTTTAAATGATACCTTGAAATAACAGTGATAGACCCACCATTATAATATAGAAGAGATGTAGTGGTTTAAGAAGATACTTAACCAGTGATAGACCCACCATTATAATATAGAAGATGTAGTGGTTTAAATGATACCTTGAACCAGTGATAGACCCACCATTATAATATAGAAGATGTAGTGGTTTAAATGATACCTTGAACCAGTGATAGACCCACCATTATAATATAGAAGATGTAGTTGTTTAAATGATACCTTGAACCAGTGATAGACCCCACCATTATAATATAGAAGATGTAGTGGTTTAAATGATACCTTGAACCAATGATAGACGCCACCATTATAATATAGAAGATGTAGTGGGTTAAATGATACCTTGAACCAGTGATAGACCCCATCATTATAATATAGAAGATGTAGTGGTGTAACTGATACCTTGAACCAGTGATAGACCCCACCATTATAATATAGAAGATGTAGTGGTTTAAATGATACCTTGAACCAGTGATAGACCCCACCATTATAATATAGAAGATGTAGTGGTTTAAATGATACCTTGAACCAGTGATAGACCCCACCATTATAATATAGAAGATGTAGTTTTGTAAATGATACCTTGAACCAGTGATAGACCCCACCATTATAATATAGAAGATGTAGTTGTTTAAATGATACCTTGAACCAGTGATAGACCCCACCATTATAATATAGAAGATGTAGTGGTTTAAATGATACCTTGAACCAGTGATAGACCCCACCATTATAATATAGAAGATGTAGTGGTTTAAATGATACCTTGAACCAGTGATAGACCCCACCATTATAATATAGAAGATGTAGTGGTTTAAATGATACCTTGAACCAGTGACAGAACCCACCATTATAATATAGAAGATGTAGTGGTTTAAATGACACCTTGAACCAGTGATAGACTTCACCATTATGATATAGATGATCTAGTGGTTTAAATGATACATTGTACCAGTGATAGACCCCACCATTATAATATAGAAGATGTAGTGGTTTAAATGATACCTTGAACCAGTGATAGACCCCACCATTATAATATAGAAGATGTAGTAGTGTAAATGATACCTTGAACCAGTGATAGACCCACCATTATAATATAGAAGATGTAGTTGTGTAACTGATACCTTGAACCAGTGATAGACCCCACCATTATAATATAGAAGATAGTAGTGGTTTAAATGATACCTTGAACCAGTGATGATAAACCCACCATTATAATATAGAAGATGTAGTGGTTTAAATAATACCTTGAACCAGTGATAGACCCCACCATTATAATATAGAAGATGTAGTTGTTTAAATGATACCTTGAACCAGTGATAGACCCCACCATTATAATATAGAAGATGTAGTGGTTTAAATGATACCTTGAACCAGTGATAGACCCCACCATTATAATATAGAAGATGTAGTTGTTTAAATGATACCTTGAACCAGTGATAGACCCCACCATTATAATATAGAAGATGTAGTGGTTTAAATGATACCTTGAACCAGTGATAGACCCACCATTATAATATAGAAGATGTAGTGGTTTAAATGATACCTTGAACCAGTGATAGACCCCCCACCATTATAATATAGAAGATGTAGTTGGTGTAAATGATACCTTGAACCAGTGATAGACCCCACCATTATAATATAGAAGATGTAGTGGTTTAAATGATACCTTGAACCAGTGATAGAACCCACCATTATAATATAGAAGATGTAGTGGTTTAAATGATACCTTGAACCAGTGATAGACCCCACCATTATAATATAGAAGATGTAGTAGTGTAACTGATACCTTGAACCAGTGATAGACCCCACCATTATAATATAGAAGATGTAGTAGTGTAACTGATACCTTGAACCAGTGATAGACACCACCATTATAATATAGAAGATGTAGTTGGTTTAAATGATACCTTGAACCAGTGATAGACCCCACCATTATAATATAGAAGATGTAGTGGTTTAAATGATACCTTGAACCAGTGATAGACCCCACCATTATAATATAGAAGATGTAGTGGTTTAAATGATACCTTGAACCAGTGATAGACCCCACCATTATAATATAGAAGATGTAGTTGTGTAACTGATACCTTGAACCAGTGATAGACCCCACCATTATAATATAGAAGATGTAGTGGTTTAAATGATACCTTGAACCAGTGATAGACCACACCATTATAATATAGAAGATGTAGTTGTTTAAATGATACCTTGAACCAGTGATAGACCCCACCATTATAATATAGAAGATGTAGTTGTTTAAATGATACCTTGAACCAGTGATAGAACCCACCATTATAATATAGAAGATGTAGTGGTTTAAATGATACCTTGAACCAGTGATAGACCCCACCATTATAATATAGAAGATGTAGTGGTTTAAATGATACCTTGAACCAGTGATAGACCCCACCATTATAATATAGAAGATGTAGTGGTTTAAATGATACCTTGAACCAGTGATAGACCCACCATTATAATATAGAAGATGTGTAGTGGTGTAAATGATACCTTGAACCAGTGATAGACCCCACCATTATAATATAGAAGATGTAGTGGTTAAATGATACCTTGAACCAGTGATAGACCCCACCATTATAATATAGAAGATGTAGTTGTGTAACTGATACCTTGAACCAGTGATAGACCCCACCATTATAATATAGAAGATGTAGTGGTTTAAATGATACCTTGAACCAGTGATAGACCCACCATTATAATATAGAAGATGTAGTGGTTTAAATGATACCTTGAACCAGTGATAGACCCCACCATTATAATATAGAAGATGTAGTGGTTGTAAATGATACCTTGAACCAGTGATAGACCCCACCATTATAATATAGAAGATGTAGTAGTTTAAATGATACCTTGAACCAGTGATAGACCCACCATTATAATATAGAAGATGTAGTGGCAGACATTGTTTAAATGATACCTTGAACCAGTGATATTGACCCCACCATTATAATATAGAAGATGTAGTGGTGTAAATGATACCTTGAACCAGTGATAGACCACCATTATAATATAGAAGATGTAGTTGTTTAAATGATACCTTGAACCAGTGATAGACCCCACCATTATAATATAGAAGAGTTTAAATGATACCTTGAACCAGTAGACCCCACCATTATAATATAGAAGTTTGGTAAATGATACCTTGAACCAGTGATAGACCCCATTATTATAATATAGAAGATGTAGTAGTTTAAATGATACCTTGAACCAGTGATAGACCCCACCATTATAATATAGAAGATGTAGTGGTTTAAATGATACCTTGAACCAGTGATAGACCCCACCATTATAATATAGAAGATGTAGTGGTTTAAATGATACCTTGAACCAGTGATAGACCCACCCATTATAATATAGAAGATGTAGGTTTAAATGATACCTTGAACCAGTGATAGACCCCACCATTATAATATAGAAGATGTAGTAGTTTAACTGATACCTTGAACCAGTGATAGACCCCACCATTATAATATAGAAGATGTAGTGGTTTAAATGATACCTTGAACCAGTGATAGACCCACCATTATAATATAGAAGATGTAGTTTATTAAATGATACCTTGAACCAGTGATAGACCCACCATTATAATATAGAAGATGTAGTGGTTTAAATGATACCTTGAACCAGTGATAGACCCCACCATTATAATATAGAAGATGTAGTGGTGTTTAAATGATACCTTGAACAGTGATAGACACCACCATTATAATATAGAAGATGTAGTGGTTTAAATGATACCTTGAACCAGTGATAAACTCCACCATTATAATATAGAAGATGTAGTGGTTTAAATGATACCTTGAACCAGTGATAGACCCACCATTATAATATAGAAGATGTAGTGGTTTAAATGATACCTTGAACATGTGATAACCCACCATTATAATATAGAAGATGTAGTTGTTGTAAATGATACCTTGAACCAGTGATAGACCCCACCATTATAATATAGAAGATATAGTTGTTCGAATAATACCTTGAACCAGTGATAGACTCCACCATTATAATATAGAAGATGTAGTGGTTTTAAATGATACCTTGAACCAGTGATAGACCAGTGATAGACCCACCATTATAATATAGAAGATGTAGTTGTGTAAATGATACCTTGAACCAGTGATAACCCCACCATTATAATATAGAAGATGTAGTTGTTTAAATGATACCTTGAACCAGTGATAGACCCCACCATTATAATATAGAGATGTAGTGGTTTAAATGATACCTTGAACCAGTGATGACCCCACCATTATAATATAGAAGATGTAGTAGTGTAAATGATACCTTGAACCAGTGATAGACACCACCATTATAATATATAGAGATATGTAGTAGTGTAAATGATACCTTGAACCAGTGATAGACCCCACCATTATAATATAGAAGATGTAGTGGTTTAAATGATACCTTGAACCAGTGATAGACCCCACCATTATAATATAGAGAGATGTAGTGGTTTAAATGATACCTTGAACCAGTGATAGACCCCACCATTATAATATAGAAGATGTAGTGGTTTAAATGATACCTTGAACCAGTGATAGACCCCACCATTATAATATAGAAGATGTAGTAGTGTAAATGATACCTTGAACCAGTGATAGACCCACCATTATAATATAGAAGATGTAGTTGTTTAAATGATACCTTGAACCAGTGATAGACCCACCATTATAATATAGAAGATGTAGTTGTTAAAATGATACCTTGAACCAGTGATAGACCCCACCATTATAATATAGAGAGATGTAGTGCTTGTTTAAATGATACCTTGAACCAGTGATAGACCCCACCATTATAATATAGAAGATGTAGTGGTTTAAATGATACCTTGAACCAGTGATAGACCCACCATTATAATATAGAAGATGTAGTTGTTTAAATGATACCTTGAACCAGTGATAGACCCCACCATTATAATATAGAAGATGTAGAGTTTAGAATTGATGATTTTGAACCAGTGATAGATCCACCATTATAATATAGAATGTAGTAGTGTTTATATGATACCTTGAACCAGTGATAGACCCCACCATTATAATATAGAAGATGTAGTGGTTTAAATGATACCTTGAACCAGTGATAGACCCCACCATTATAATATAGAAGATGTAGTGGTTTAAATGATACCTTGAACCAGTGATAGACCCCACCATTATAATATAATATGTGGATTTATTTTAAAATGATACCTTGAACCAGTGATAGACCCTACCATTATAATATAGAAGATATAGTTGTTCGAATGATACCTTGAACAAGTGATAGACTTCACCATTATAATATAAAAGAAGTAGTTTTGTAACTGATACCTTGAACCAGTGATAGACACCACCATTATAATATAGAAGATGTAGTTGCTTAAATGATACCTTGAACCAGTGATAGACCCCACCATTATAATATAGAAGATGTAGTGGTTTAAATGATACCTTGAACCAGTGATAGACCCCACCATTATAATATAGAAGATGTAGTGGTTTAAATGATACCTTGAACCAGTGATAGACCCCACCATTATAATATAGAAGATGTAGTGGTTTAAATGATACCTTGAACCAGTGATAGACCCACCATTATAATATAGAGAGATAGTAGTGGTTTAAATGATACCTTGAACCAGTGATGACCCCACCATTATAATATAGAAGATGTAGTGGTTTAAATGATACCTTGAACCAGTGATAGACCCCACCATTATAATATAGAAGATGTAGTGTGTTAAAATGATACCTTGAACCAGTGATAGACCCCACCATTATAATATAGAAGATGTGGTTGTTGTAAATGATACCTTGAACCAGTGATAGACCCACCATTATAATATAGAGAGATGTAGTAGTTTAAATGATACCTTGAACCAGTGATAGACCCCACCATTATAATATAGAAGATGTAGTGGTTTAAATGATACCTTGAACCAGTGATAGACCCCACCATTATAATATAGAAGATGTAGTTGTTTAAATGATACCTTGAACCAGTGATAGACCCACCATTATAATATAGAAGATGTAGTGGTTTAAATGATACCTTGAACCAGTGATAGACCCCACCATTATAATATAGAAGATGTAGTTGGTTTAAATGATACCTTGAACCAGTGATAGACCCCACCATTATAATATAGAAGATGTAGTGGTTTAAATGATACCTTGAACCAGTGATAGACCCCACCATTATAATATAGAAGATGTAGTTGTGTAAATGATACCTTGAACCAGTGATAGACCCACCATTATAATATAGAAGATGTAGACTCTACCATTTATAATATAAGGAGAGTGGGTTAAATGATACCTTGAACCAGTGATAGACCCACCATTATAATATAGAGAGATGTTTAGTGGTACCTAAATGATACCTTGAACCAGTGATGAACCAGTGATAGACCCCACCATTATAATATAGAAGATGTAGTGGTTTTAATGATACCTTGAACCAGTGATAGACCCCATACATTATAATATAGAAGATGTAGTTGTGTAAATGATACCTTGAACCAGTGATAGACCCCACCATTATAGATGTATAGAGATGATACCTTGAACCAGTGGTAATATAAATGATACCTTGAACCAGTGATAGACCCCACCATTATAATATAGAAGATGTAGTGGTTTAACTGATACCTTGAACCAGTGATAGACACCACCATTATAATATAGAAGATATAGTGGTTTAAATGATACCTTGAACCAGTGATAGACCACACCATTGTAATAAATAAGATGTAGTTGTTTAACTGATACCATGAACTAGTGATAGACCCAACCATTATAATATAGAAGATGTAGTTGTTTAAATGATACCTTGAACCAGTGATAGACCCACCATTATAATATAGAAGATGTAGTGTTTTTAAATGATACCTTGAACCAGTGATAGACACCACCATTATAATATAGAAGATGTAGTAGTGTAAATGATACCTTGAACCAGTGATAGACTTCACCATTATAATATAGAAGATGTAGTGGTTTAAATGATACCTTGAACCAGTGATAGACCCCACCATTATAATATAGAGAAGATGTAGTGGTTTAAATGATACCTTGAACCAGTGATAGACCCCACCATTATAATATAGAAGATGTAGTTGTGTAAATGATACCTTGAACCAGTGATAGACCCCACCATTATAATATAGAAGATGTAGTTGTTTAAATGATACCTTGAACCAGTGATAGACCCCACCATTATAATATAGAAGATGTAGTGGTTTAAATGATACCTTGAACCAGTGATAGACCCACCATTATAATATAGAAGATGTAGTGGTGTAAAATGATACCTTGAACCAGTGATAGACCCCACCATTATAATATAGAAGATGTAGTTGTTTAAATGATACCTTGAACCAGTGATAGATCCCACCATTATAATATAGAAGATGTAGTGGTTTAAATGATACCTTGAACCAGTGATAGACCCACCATTATAATATAGAAAATGTAGTAGTGTAAATGATACCTTGAACCAGTGATAGACCCCACCATTATAATATAGAAGATGTATGGTTTAAATGATACCTTGAACCAGTGATAGACCCCACCATTATAATATAGAAGATGTAGTGGTGTAAATGATACCTTGAACCAGTGATAGACCCCACCATTATAATATAGAAGATGTAGTAGTTGTAAATGATACCTTGAACACCAGTGACCAGACCCCACCATTATAATATAGAAGATGTAGTGGTTTAAATGATACCTTGAACCAGTGATAGAACTCACCATTATAATATAGAAGATGTAGTGGTTTAAAATGATACCTTGAACCAGTGATAGACCCCACCATTATAATATAGAAGATGTAGTGGTTTAAATGATACCTTGAACCAGTGATAGACACCACCATTATTATATAGAAGATGTAGTAGTGTAACTGATACCTTGAACCAGTGATAGACCTCACCATTATAATATAGAAGATGTAGTTGCTTAAATGATACCTTGAACCAGTGATAGACCCCACCATTATAATATAGAAGAGATGTAGTGGTTTAAATGATACCTTGAACCAGTGATAGACCCACCATTATAATATAGAAGATGTAGTGGTGTAAATGATACCTTGAACCAGTGATAGACCCCACCATTATAATATAGAAGATAGATGTTGGTTTAAATGATACCTTGAACCAGTGATAGACCCCACCATTATAATATAGAAGATGTAGTGGTTTAAATGATACCTTGAACCAGTGATAGACCCCACCATTATAATATAGAAGATGTAGTGGTTTAAATGATACCTTGAACCAGTGATAGACACCACCATTATAATATAGAAGATGTAGTGGTTTAAATGATACCTTGAACCAATGATAGACCCACCACATTATAATATAATGTAGTGGTTTGTAACTGATACCTTGAACCAGTGATGAGACATACATATATATATAGATGATGTTGTAGTTTAAATGATACCTTGAACCAGTGATAGACCCACCATTATAATATAGAAGATGTAGTGGTTTAAATGATACCTTGAACCAGTGATAGACCCCACCATTATAATATAGCAGATGTAAGTAAGGTAGTGTAATGATACCTTGAACCAGTGATAGACCCATTATATAAAATATAAGATTATGTAATACCTTGAACCAGTAATGACCCCACCATTTAATATAGAAGATGTAGTCCGTATAACGCCTTGAACCAGTGATAGACCTAATTATATATATGAAGATGTAGTAGTTTAAATGATACCTTGAACCAGTGATAGAACCCACCATTATAATATAGAAGATGTCAGTGGTTTAAATGATACCTTGAACCAGTGATAGACCCCACCATTATAATATAGAAGATGTAGTGGTGTAAATGATACCTTGAACCAGTGATAGACCCACCATTATAATATAGAAGATGTAGTGGTGTAAGATGATACCTTGAACCAGTGATAGACCCCACCATTATAATATAGAAGATGTAGTTGGTTTAAATGATACCTTGAACCAGTGATAGACACCACATATTATAATATAGAAGATGCAGTGGTTTAAATGATACCTTGAACCAGTGATAGACCCCACCATTATAATATAGAAGATGTAGTTGTTTTAAATGATACCTTGAACCAGTGATAGACCCCACCATTATAATATAGAGAGATGTAGTGGTTTAAATGATACCTTGAACCAGTGATAGACCCACCATTATAATATAGAAGATGTAGTGGTTTAAATGATACCTTGAACCAGTGATAGACCCCACCATTATAATATAGAAGATGTAGTCACCATTATAATGATATACTTTGAACCAGTGATAGACCCCACCATTATAATATAGAAGATGTAGTGGTTTAAATGATACCTTGAACCAGTGATAGACCCCACCATTATAATATAGAAGATGTAGTGGTTTAAATGATACCTTGAAGCAGTGATAGAACCCACCATTATAATATAGAAGATGTAGTGGTTGTAAATGATACCTTGAACCAGTGATAGACACCCACCATTATAATATAGAAGATGTAGTTGTGTTAAATGATACCTTGAACCAGTGATAGACCCACCATTATAATATAGAAGATGTAGTTGTTTAAATGATACCTTGAACCAGTGATAGACCACACCATTATAATATAGAAGAGTGTAGTTGTTTAACCAGTGATACCTTGAACCAGTGATAGACCTTGAACTGATACCCCATTATAATATAGAAGATGTAGTTAGTTTAAATGATACCTTGAACCAGTGATAGACCCCACCATTATAATATAGAAGATGTAGTAGTGTAAAATGATACCTTGAACCAGTGATAGAACCACCATTATAATATAGAGAAGATGTAGTTGTTTTAAATGATACTTTGAACCAGTGATAGACCCCACCATTATGATATAGAAGATTCAGTTGTGTAAATGATACCTTGAACCAGTGATAGACCCCACCATTATAATATAGAAGATGTAGTTGTTTAAATGATACCTTGAACAAGTGATAGACGCCACCATTATAATATAGAAGATGTAGTGGTTTAAATAATACCTTGAACCAGTGATAGACCACACCATTATAATATAGAAGATGTAGTAGTGTAAATGATACCTTGAACCAGTGATGGACCTTCACCATTATAATATAGAAGATGTAGTAGTGTAAATGATACCTTGAACCAGTGACAGAACCCACCATTATAATATAGAAGATGTGGTAGTTTAAATGATACCTTGAACCAGTGATAGACTCCACCATTATAATATAGAGATGTAGTAGTGTAAATGATACCTTGAACCAGTGATAGACCCCACCATTATAATATAGACCATTATAATATGAACCAGTGATAGACCCCCATTATAATATAGAAGATGTAGTAGTTTAAATGATACCTTGAACCAGTGATAGAACCCACCATTATAATATAGAAGATGTAGTGGTGTGTAAATGATACCTTGAACCAGTGATAGACCCCACCATTATAATATAGAAGATGTAGTTGTGTAAATGATACCTTGAACCAGTGATAGACCCCACCATTATAATATAGAAGATGTAGTGGTTTAAATGATACCTTGAACAAGTGATAACCCCACCAATATAATATAGAAGATGTAGTGGTTTAAATGATACCTTGAACCAGTGATAGACCCCACCATTATAATATAGAAGATGTATCGTTTAAATGATACCTTGAACAAGTGATACACCCCACCATTATAATATAGAAGATGTAGTTATTTAAATGATACCTTGAACCAGTGATAGACCACCCACCATTATAATATAGAAGATGTAGTGGTTTTAAATGATACCTTGAACCAGTGATAGACTCCACCATTATAATATAGAAGATGTAGTGATTTAAATGATACCTTGAACCAGTGATAGACCCCACCATTATAATATAGAAGATGTAGTAGTGTAAATGATACCTTGAACCAGTGATAGACCCCACCATTATAATATAGAAGATGTAAGTTGTTGTAACTGATACCTTGAACCAGTGATAGACCCCACCATTATAATATAGAAGATGTAGTGAATTTAAATGATACCTTGAACCAGTGATAGACCCCACCATTATAATATAGAAGATGTAGTGTTTTAAATGATACCTTGAACCAGTGATAGACACCCACCATTATAATATAGAGATGTAGTTGTTTAGTAATGATACCTTGAACCAGTGATAGACCCCACCATTATATATATAGAAGATGTAGTGGTGTTAAATGATACCTTGAACCAGTGATAGACCCCACCATTATAATATAGAAGATGTAGTGGTTTAAATGATACCTTGAACCAGTGATAGACACCATTATATTATAATATGAAGATGTAGTGGTTTAAAATGATACCTTGAACCAGTGATAGACCCACCATTATAATATAGAAGATGTAGTGGTTTTAAATGATACCTTGAACCAGTGATAGACCCCACCATTATAATATAGAAGATGTAGTGTTTTAAATGATACCTTGAACCAGTGATAGACCCCACCATTATAATATAGAAGATGTAGTTGTTTAAATGATACCTTGAACCAGTGATAGACCCCACCATTATAATATAGAAGATGTAGTGGTTTAAATGATACCTTGAACCAGTGATAGACCCCACCATTATAATATAGTAGATGTGGTGGTTTAAATGATACCTTGAACCAGTGATAGACCCCACCATTATAATATAGAAGATGTAGTAGTGTAACTGATACCTTGAACCAGTGATAGACACCACCATTATAATATAGAAGGTGTAGTGGTTTAAATGATGACCTTGATCCAGTGATGAGACCACACCATTATAATATAGAAGATGTAGTTGTTTAAATGATACCTTGAACCAGTGATAGACCCCACCATTATAATATAGAAGAGATGTAGTGGTTTAAATGATACCTTGAACCAGTGATAGACCCACCATTATAATATAGAAGATGTGAGTAGTGTAAATGATACCTTGAACCAGTGATAGACCCACCATTATAATATAGAAGATATAGTTGTTTAAATGATACCTTGAACCAGTGATAGACCCCACCATTATAATATAGAAGATGTAGTTGTTTAAATGATACCTTGAACCAGTATAGACCTCACCATTATAATATAGAAGAAGATGTAGTTGTTTAAATGATACCTTGAACCAGTGATAGACCCCACCATTATAATATAGAAGATGTACTTGTGTAAATTATATTTTGAACCAATGATAGACGCCACCATTATAATATAGAAGATGTAGTCGTTTAAATGATACCTTGAACCAGTGATAGACCCACCATTATAATATAGAAGATGTAGTGTGTAAATGATACCTTGAACCAGTGATAGACTCCACCATTATAATATAGAAGATGTAGTGGTTTAAATGATACCTTGAACCAGTGATAGACCCCACCATTATAATATAGAAGATGTAGTGGTTTAAATGATACCTTGAACCAGTGATAGACCCACCATTATAATATAGAAGATGTAGTTGTGTAACTGATACCTTGAACCAGTGATAGACCCCACCATTATAATATAGAAGATGTAGTTGTTTAAATGATACCTTGAACCAGTGATAGACCCCACCATTATAATATAGAAAGATGTAGTGGTTTAAATGATACCTTGAACCAGTGATAGACCCCACCATTATAATATAGAAGATGTAGTGGTTTAAATGATACCTTGAACCAGTGATAGACCCCACCATTATAATATAGAAGATGTAGTTGTGTAAATGATACCTTGAGACCCGTGATAGACCCCACCATTATATTATGGAAGTATGAAGTTGTTTAAAATATTGATACCTTGAACCAGTGATAGACCACACCATTATATATATGTAAGAGATGTAGTAGTGTAAATGATGCCTTGAACCAGTGATAGAAGACCCACCATTATAATATAGAAGATGTAGTAGTGTAACTGATACCTTGAACCAGTGATAGACCCCATCATTATAATATAGAAGATGTAGTAGTGTAAATGATACCTTGAACAAGTGATGAACACACCACCATTATAATATAGAAGATGTAAGAGATGTAACTGATACTTTGAACCAGTGATAGACCCACCATTATAATATAGAAGATGTAGTGGTTTAAATGATACCTTGAACCAGTGATAGACCCCACCATTATAATATAGAAGATGTAGTGGTTTAAAATGATACCCTTGAACCAGTGATGAACCGCACCATTATAATATAGAAGATGTAGTGGTTTAAATGATACCTTGAACCAGTGACCAACCTTTACGGTATTAGAGATGTAGTAGTGTAAATGATACCTTGAACCAGTGATAGACCCCACCATTATAATATAAGAATTATGTGTAAATTAACGATACCTTGAGGGATAGAACCGACCATTATAATATGGAAGATGTAGTTGGTGTAAATGATACCTTGAACCAGTGATAGACCCCACCATTATAATATAGAAGATGTAGTGGTTTAAATGATACCTTGAACCAGTGATAGACCGACCATTATAATATAGAGATGTATTGGTGTTTGATGATACTGCTGAACCAGATGATAGTCTTGAACATTATAATATAGTTGATGTAGTGGTTTGTGAATGATACCTTGAACCAGTGATAGAACCCACCTTTATAATATAGAAGATGTAGTTGTGTGACTGATACGGACCGGTGATGGACTGGTTATAATATAGAAGATAGTGGTTTAAATGATACCTTGAACCAGTGTGACCCTTATTATAATATAGAAGATGTAGTTGTTAGCTTAATTACCTTGAACCAGTGATGAACCCCCCACCATTATAATATAGAAGATGTAGTGGTGTAAACTGAATTCCTTGAACCAGTGATAGACCCACCATTATAATATAGAAGATGTGGTGGTGTAAAATGATACCTTGAACCAGTGATGAACCCCACCATTATAATATAGAAGATGTAGTTGTTTAAATGAACCATTACAATGAACCAGTGATAGACCCTTCATTATAATATAGAAGATGTAGGTTGTGTAAATGATACCTTGAACCAGTGATAGTGTGACCCCATTATAATATAGAAGATGTAGATGGTGTATAACTGATATTTTGAACCAGTGATAGACACCACCATTATAATAAAAGAGGTGTAATGGTGTTAAATGATACCTTGAACCAGTGATAGAACCAATATTATGATATATAGAATGATGTAGTAGTTTTAAGTGATACCTTGAACCAGTGAGAGACCTACCATTATAATATAGATATGTAGTTGTGTAAATGATACCTTGAACCAGTGATAGACCCCACTTATAATATAGAGATGTAGTGGTTTAAAGATACCTTGAACCAGTGATGAACACCACTATTATA